>NC_136057.1:822305478-822587050 GCF_964261635.1 Lissotriton helveticus
TGAAAATGACATTTATGTTCCAGCGTCTTTGAGGATTCCTGAACGTGAACTGGTACCCAAGATGTTTAGAAGAAGGAAATAATAAAGACTGCAGATGGAGCAAACACGGCCAAGAAACTATCACGCGCATCATTTGCACGAGCCTATCACTCCTAAATGAGCGACGACAACTTATGCTGCAAACTTTTACCACCCTGGTTGTATGCACGTGCCTGCAAGTTGTCATTGCATGCTACAATGGGGAAAACAGAGGACTCAATGCACAAATCATAAGGTTTCTTTATACAGGCTGAAAAAAAGGTGCAACAAAAAAGCTAACCAATGAGCCAAAATTTTAACTCGTTATTTTGTTATTTTTAATAGCCTCTTACGGATATATTTTTTTCTTTTTTTAACTCAGTTCTAGAATCTTATTAATTGTGTTGTTTGTAGATCAAGCTTAAACTGATATTTATGTAATGCATTTTATTAACTGTGCATCAATAATACATTTAAACAAGCTGAAAAGGAGACTTGTAGGCTCCCAAGGATCTTTGGGCCTCATTTACATGCCGGTGTGTTATTTTTTTTGATGCAGCAGCAACGCAGTGTGCCTGCCCATATTTACAAGGCCACGTAAAGTCACTCCTAGTGGCTTTTTTTAACGGCCTTGTAAATATGGACCCCTTTAACGCATTACTCTGCATGAAAGGGCCGATCCATGGGTGTTGCAGTGGGTGTTTCCTCACAACATCCATAGAACCAGACACATTTCTAGACTTGAAAAGTTTTGTAAAGCTAGGGGTGCGTCTGAATCCTACGCCTTTCCTGGGAGGCATAGGAATGGCGTAACAGGGAGAAATACCCTTAGTTCTCCTCGTTTCTTCCTATTTCTATGTGTGCTGCATTCTGCAGCATGCATAGAAAGTGATAAATGCCATCAACAAATGTTTTTGTGCAAGAAGGTATTCCTTCTTGGACAAAAACAGAACCCCTCCAAGAGGGGAGTCCCCACCCCCATTTGCCCACTTAACTGCATT
This sequence comes from Lissotriton helveticus, assembly GCF_964261635.1. Classification (NCBI taxonomy): domain Eukaryota; kingdom Metazoa; phylum Chordata; class Amphibia; order Caudata; family Salamandridae; genus Lissotriton; species Lissotriton helveticus. Next base: position 822,306,498 of record NC_136057.1, read on the forward strand.
CCTTTGACCTTCACATTACACCACTGACAATGTGATTTGGTGCGTTAAAAGGTTGCAGTGTATTTAGTCATAAAATGGTTGTACATTTCGTAATTTCATTGGTTGTTCATAACATCCTTGTTATTGCATACTTCTATTGTCTTTGTACATTTGTTGTTGATATTTGCTCTCAAACTGTATAGCTATGCGAGGTGCCCCTTTGGCCGGGCCTCTGTGTCTGTGGTTCCAGGCTTCAACTAGCTACCGAATTTGGTGAGTGTCCGTCAGGACCTTCCCGGACTGCAAGTACCGTTCCGCTTGCCCTTGACCCTTTACTGACCCCTCGCCTGCTCCTCAAGGGTCCCTGCTGTGTAGCATCCCAAGGACCCTGTGTGAGCGTCTCATCTACTCAGCCTGTGGCTGTGTCCTGCAATTTAGCTCCCTCAGTACCCCTGCCGTGAGACATCCCAAGGGTACTGTGAGAGCATCACATCTACTCTGCCTGTGGCTGTGTGCCGTCATTAGCTCCCTCAGTGCCCCTGCCGTGAGGCATCCCAAGGACACTGTCTGAGCCTTCCATTTACCTCTAGTAAATGTTCTCTCTTTAGTATATCTTCTCCTTGCAGGAGGGGGATTTGTGCTAACTTTGGGCCTTGCAACCTTATTTAATTCCCCCCCAGCTGCTTGCCAACTCGCCCCCTGATTGGGGGGGGGGTCGTGAGCTACTTTGCGCTGGCTAATCCTGGTCACCTCTCCTTTCGCGGGCTGCACCGTGATGGGGTGGAGAACTTCCTGCTTTCAGACGGCATTTGCCCCGGGCCTCCAATGAGTCCGGCGTTGCCTTTCCACGCCGGGCTTCTAATCCCCGCAACCAAGGCACCCTTGCAACATGATGCAAGAGCGTCTGCACTGGCGCATGGCAGCCAATTGTGTGCCAGCGCAGGGGATAGCCCATGGATGTGCAATGCTGTTGTTAATAAGACGCATCCCTGTGCTATTGCCCCTTCCTTGCGATGTGTGGCAGGAGTGTCTTCTGGATGAGGAACAGCCTGATAGTAAGCATCTTCTGTACCATACACAGTCTATATCAGGAACCGTTTGAAATGATGCAGCATGAGCACAGCTGCCATGTGTGCTTTCGTAGCTAGATTCATCCAGGCCGATGATTCTCACATGTTCAGTGTACTGAAAAGTGCTAGGAAAGATAAGGGATACTGCTGTCGTATGGAGCTTGCTGGTCTATGGTTAGTTTCTTGCATTAGTGATCAATGTAAGGAGAAGGAAATGCTTTGATCCATCCAGTTTCCTTGTGTTAACATTAATTATCAAGAGGGGGGTGGATCACTTGTCCTGCTGAACCCGGATTAATCGGTATTCGTTGCGTCCCTTGGTAAAAGAACCCTCATGCCCTCGAGTTGATCAGCTTGAATAAGCGGTATATCTTGTTTCTCCGCTTTGGCACTCGGGTATCTGCATAATCATCGGGTTTTTTTAGGTATGCAGCCTCCACCAGGAGGTTTTTTGATCCAAGGTTGTGCAGTAGTGTCCAGTGATAGTGGAAGTGGTGATATTTAAAATAACACAGAATCCAGAGAACGAGTTTTATTAGTCTGGGTTCGGGGTTAGTGAAGTTGAAAAACTTTTTGGTATGCGTAATGGGAATATTAGGATTCTCTACGCTACCTGTCTTCGTGTTTATAAAAAGGTCGACATGTTTCAGCCCTTTCGTCAATCGATCAGTGGGCTTTCTTCAGGACCAGGGTGTGCATGTGTGAAGAAGATAACTTTATCCCTTCCTTTCAGAGTTACACTTTTCGTGCCTATAGGAAAAAGTATATTACCTTGGAGTTAAAGGAACGTCTTATTTTGTGTGAATACATTCTATATGTGAATGGTTAAAAACATTATATACAACGCCTACTACTAGCTTGCCAGCGCTACCACTTGAGGCAACCACATACTCTTATCTAGCCTTCACAAGTTGAATTGTTCTCATTATTCATTATCTCAGTTTTCTGTTAGTTCATAAAAGACTGATGTTGTTGTTCCTTTTATAACTATATTCCTCTAGATGTTATGGAGCTCAGAATTTTAATTTGAATGACCAACAATAATAGTGAATTTCCAGATTCCCATTCACTTCACATTTACATACTTATATCCGTCATTTCCTTCACTCAGCTTATTTGTCACTCTACAAAGTGATTTCTTATCTCTCATCCAACTGGGTAGTATAAAGAGTCTTTTCACTCGTATTATCATGCAGTGATTACTCGAATTGTATATTCTTAGCCCAAAAGAATCCTAATTTAAATAAATGAAGATCTAGTGGGGTGGGGCTGAATTTCAGGGCGTTCTACTTTGTATGTTTGTTATGGCAGTTCTAAAAATCCCCGACATTGCACCTACCTCCTCACGTTTCATTACGTGCTTCCTCGGGTGCCCATACAGTCATTTGACGGCCTTTCACTACAATTTAGGGAGAGAGGGAGTTGATAAGAACTAAAGTTTAGGGTTACTAAGGTACTTATCTTCTTACGAGCGTCCTCGCCGATGTCTTTTACCTCATGGTCCGTCACGCGCTGCTTGTGCTGACTCTGCCGATGGAGACCCGGTATGGTTTCTCGGCATGACGGCACCTTTTTCATTCTCAGGATCTTCATGGTAAATGAAGACAGACTATGTTGTTACTGGGGTCTGAGATAGTAGTATGAGGAAAGACTTGCGTGATAAATATATTTTAATGTAATAAAGAACTTTCTCGTAATGAGACCATTACTTTTGGGGTAATTAGTTGTTAAATTAATTGTGCGAACAATTTATATATTATATTTAGCTCGCTTTTCTTTATCAAATTATTTTCAACTATGTTTCAGGGAGATGTTTAGCCATTTATTGTGTTTTTTTATTCATAAATTGAATTATTAATTAAAAATTGATTAGGAAAAAGAAAGGTCTAATAGGACTCAACTTAGGTAATCATTACTTCAGTGATGGAATATTCATGTATTTGTGTAAATGTTGATCATTCATGTGAGCTCTAGTTAAGGAGTTTAATAATGTCTATCGGTGCATACTTGCCCAAGGAACATTGTCGTTCAGTCCTCGTACATCTGTGCCCAAACGATGTACCCATCTTTGCTCTTTTTCAAATAGGATACGTTCCGCATTGTGATCTTTTATTTGAAGTGTTTCAAGAATTAGCCAATGTATATCATCCACTGTGTGGCCCTTTTCCAGGTAGTGTGTGGCCATTTTTGTTGTTGTTTTTCTACATTTGACGTTACTGCGATGCTCGCAGATTCTTTGTTTCGCCTTGCGGCACGTCATTCCTATGTAGTTCAAGCCGCAGGGACATGTGATCATGTAGATCACATGGCTTGTGTTACAATTTGTGTGTGTCCGAATTGTCCACATGAAGTTTGGCAGAAGTTCCAACTCCTTCGTTGGTTTGGTTAACGGGCACACTGAACAAGTCCCGCATGGAAAATGTCCCATTATTGGTGGTAAGTCCCAGAGTGTTGTTTGACTTCGTGGGGCCTGTGGTTTGGGTCTTGTATGGACCAGTTGGTCCTTCAAGTTTGATGTCCTTCTATTGGCAAAGCGTGGTTTTGGCCAATTGATGCTTGCAGAGGTCAGAATTCGCCAATGTTTGTTTATTATTTTCTTAACTTGATTTGCCACTGGGCTATACGTAGTGACACATGTAAGGAGATTTTCTCCTTCTGGTCTTGTTGTTTCTTCGAGGAGGTTCTCACGGTTCTGGTTCCTCGCTCTTTTTTTACATTTTTTGATTGTTCTTTGTGGGTAGTCTCGTGCTGCAAGTTTTGTGCACAGGTCATTGGCCTGGCTTTTGTAGTCAGATATTCTACTACAGTTCCTCCGCAACCGTAAAAATTGACTTTTGGGCTAAGAATATACAATTCGAGTAATCACTGCATGATAATACGAGTGAAAAGACTCTTTATACTACCCAGTTGGATCAGAGATAAGAAATCACTTTGTAGAGTGACAAATAAGCTGAGTGAAGGAAATGACGGATATAAGTATGTAAATGGGAAGTGAATGGGAATCTGGAAATTCACTATTATTCTTGGTCATTCAAATTAAAATTCTGAGCTCCATAACATCTAGAGGAATATAGTTATAAAAGGAACAACAACATCAGTCTTTTATGAACTAACAGAAAACTGAGATAATGAATAATGAGAACAATTCAACTTGTGAAGGCTAGATAAGAGTATGTGGTTGCCTCAAGTGGTAGCGCTGGCAAGCTAGTAGTAGGCGTTGTATATAATGTTTTTAACCATTCACATATAGAATGTATTCACACAAAATAAGACGTTCCTTTAACTCCAAGGAAATATACTTTTTCCTATAGGCACGAAAAGTGTAACTCTGAAAGGAAGGGATAAAGTTATCTTCTTCACACATGCACACCCTGGTCCTGAAGAAAGCCCACTGATCGATTGACGAAAGGGCTGAAACATGTCGACCTTTTTATAAACACGAAGACAGGTAGCGTAGAGAATCCTAATATTCCCATTACGCATACCAAAAAGTTTTTCAACTTCACTAACCCCGAACCCAGACTAATAAAACTCGTTCTCTGGATTCTGTGTTATTTTAAATATCACCACTTCCACTATCACTGGACACTACTGCACAACCTTGGATCAAAAAACCTCCTGGTGGAGGCTGCATACCTAAAAAAACCCGATGATTATGCAGATACCCGAGTGCCAAAGCGGAGAAACAAGATATACCGCTTATTCAAGCTGATCAACTCGAGGGCATGAGGGTTCTTTTACCAAGGGACGCAACGAATACCGATTAATCCGGGTTCAGCAGGACAAGTGATCCACCCCCCTCTTGATAATTAATAGTTTCTTGCATTACCAGACATTATGCAACAGTGCTTCACGGCTGTTACCATTTGTTGGTTCTTGCAGCACAGGTTTGAATATCTTTTATGTGGATTGAGGAGTTCCCTCCAATGCTGGATGCTTACTGTTTTGCATATTTAGCACACTAAGGCCTTTGCCACATGTGGCACTGCACTTGCTCTGGTGTGCGAGGTACTTTTATATGAGTCGTGGTGGTGGCAGCGATCATTTTAGCACCAATACCAAACAGTATATTAATGTAATTATTTCATAATAGGGAGCAGCTGGAAATCAATATTTCCTTTTTGAGATGACCCTGTCCTATAATTTTTCTGCCAACTTTGGATTCAAGCTTGGTGGGACTGGATAATAAAGCGAAAGAGATAAAATGCCTACTCTGGCAGAACCCCATTTGCAGAAGTATTAAGAGAAAGTCTTATTTAATATGCAGTTAATAGCAAATATGAAGAAAAGGACATAAAACCAAATATTCCTGATTACAAATATAAGTATGTTTTACGGGGCACATGTTGTCCTGATGCTGACGAAAAATGTGAAACTGCCACTAAATGGTAATGTACACATTTCTGATGTGCCAACATGCCTGTGATAACATACCGGGGCAGGACCGGGGCTATTAAAGCAAAAGTGAGGGAGCTGCCGTATGACTCCAACGGCAGAGGACAGCAGGTAACGCCAGGCTGCGGGCAGATCTGCAAATATTACACTTTTCAGGAGTCTGGTGGCCCACATTTAGGGGCAGATTTATGATGGGAATGCGCCACGTTTGCGTCACGCAACTGCGGCGTAAACGTGGCGCATCCCTACGACCCATTTACAACGTGACGCATCTAGGCAGATGCGTCACGTTGTAAAGCCCTGCGCCACTTGTGGGCGTTCCGGCGCAGGGTGGGCGTTCCGGGGCAGGTGCGCCTCGCAAAAGTGGCTGAGTGAAATCTATAAGATTTCACTCAGTCACTTTCAGGCCAATGCTGCGTCAAAACCCTGCGCCTGCTTGAAGCAGGCGTAGGTCTTGACGCAGCATTGTATAGATGGGGCACCCCCGAGCCTTGCTGGAGCTGCGTCGCGCTTGCGACGCAACTCCAGCAATGCGCCACCTTTACGGCACAGATGCGTCACACATCTGTGCCGTTTTTGCCCCATGGTGCGCCGCATTATAAATGCGGCGCACCATGGGTGGCGGAGCAGCGGCGCAAAATAACTGGCGCATCCCCGGGGATGCGCCAGTTATCATAAATCTGCCCCAAAATGTTCTGCTGTCGTCGGACGTCATCTCGCAGTTTCTGCCCCAAAGAAGTTTTATTGAATTCTTTTCTATAGCAAGTACCTCGTGAATACATTGAGGGTTGTAGTAGTAAAAAAGCAGAATATACAAGACATAATCTCCCCAAAACCCCGGGCGAAATCAAGAGATTATCAACAGCAGCAACTTGTACACGGAAGCGTTCTTGAGGTGTGACGTAGAATCTCAAAAGAGAACACCCAAAAATTGCGAAGGAAGAAGAAATGTATTCTCTGAAAGATGGAAGCACAGATTGTTTTCGTCTTGAAAATATTTGTGAGAATAGAAATGGACACCAGCTCCTAAAATAAGGGAAAAGCGAAGCTTGCCATTCCGACCTCTTGAAATGTAAGTTTCACAAATTTGGTCACGTTTCTTTTAGAAAACGTAAATGATGTCAGGTATGAATGTGCATGCAATATAGTCATTAAGCAGTTGTTTGAACTGACCGGAACTACAAAGTAAGTGGAAAAGCTTGCTCCTCAGGCTCGGTGTAATTCCGTCAGCACAAGTTTGTAGACTTTTATTTGAATGACCAGGACTGGCTCTCAAAGACAGGTAATTCGCCTCACTCGGAAGAACCGAGGAGGATCCCTGTCTTGGTTATTATTATTGGCTCTTCCGGTTCCCTTCTGACATCAACCCCGAGGCGCTCACGCTCTATGTACAGGTGACACATATACCTTGTCAGCAAATGCTCTATTTATTTCAATGAGGCGAAGACATGCCTGTTTGAGTATCAGTTTCTGATTGCCGCTGACTCGCACACTGCATTAATGTTTTCTCATTCCGCAAGCTGGGAAAATCTGAGCACCTGCATTTATTTTTTCCGACCACCTATGAAGGCTGTCTGTTTTAATTCCGCTGCCCCACTGCATGTTTGCTTCCGCAGTCCTTCAAACTTTTAGCATGAGTGAAATCTGGAGTGCCGCAAGAGTGGCAGTGAATGTTCCCAACGGGTGAAAGCAAGCTCCACACCTCTCATTTCTTTAAGATTCGTTTTGCTCACTAGAACTCACTGAGGAGATAGATTTATGAGCCCCTTTGTGTCCCTCTTGCACCAAAAATGAGATTAAGGAAGCCCCGCAAGGCCACCTTCCCTGCATGGCTTCATAAATCTTGAGCAATATAATGCAGTGCAAATCGTTGAGTTGCATTACCCCGAGCCAGGGAGGTGTTTCCATTGGTTTTGCATGGGTGTTCCCAAGCAACATTAATGGAATTTCACACATTGCCAGATTTACAAGAACTGATAACATGAGAATGCACCAAAAAGATTTGCCTCCCCAGGAGAGGCATAACAATACGAATTTTCTTTGTTTTTCCTCTTTTGATGTGTGCTGCATTTTACAGCACGCATATCAAGGGGAAAATGCCTCTCAGAATTGTTTCTGCGCAGGAAGGTGCCCTTTCCTGCACAAAAACAATCCTTCCTACAACACAGGTGGCTGCCTGTGTTGACATTAGGCTGCCGAAAGGGTGCCAGCGCAAGGGAAATAACAGGAATGTGCCGTATTCTTTTCAATACCGCGCATTCCTGCCCTTTCCCTGTCACACGGTGCTGCCCAACGAGGTGACTTGCTGCGCTGCCCTGCATGCCAATTCCCATACGTATGCCCCTGAGGGTCTTTCTTCTATGTGAGTTGGGTGTAGATTCCTTGACTCACTTAAACGTTTATGTTAATCATGGGGCAAAGTTTCAAACTGACTTAGAATTAGTTGTACAGGAGCTAAGTGTACTTTTAGATGAAAGTGCGGTGTGAAGGAGGGCTCTTTGGCGTATCTACCCTACTCTTAGCCTACACTGACTCGAGCAGCAGCGTCAGTCCTTTGGAGTTGAGGGGCCGTGCACCTCCCCCCCACCTCACGCGCAGTGTCTGTCGGGCTGAACAAAGGTCAGCCTAACAGACACTGTTCATGTTCAGGCCAGGCAGCCAGGAGCCAGACATGCGCTAAATGTGCAGGCTCCTGGCTGCCTGAGCTGAACTTTACTGGGCTGAGGATGCCACAGCCGCAGTGGGAATGACCTCCTCAGCTCAGAAAAGGTCCCTGAGGCCCTCCCCTCAGTGATGGTGGTAGCATCACTGATTGTCTCACACCTGGGCGCTTCAGTTTTAAGCGCCAAGGGTTGAGTTTCAATCAGTGATACTTCATCAAAGAGTGCGATGGGGTCAGCAGTCTCACTACCCCCATCCCACTCTGTGATGACGTTGGGACTGCTGCCTTACCTTATTGGCTGACCTCAGGTTAACCAATGAGAGAAGGCAGCAGCCCAAGCCTCCTGGGACTACTGAGGCAGAACTGCAGGTAACTGTGTTTAATAAATTACATTAATGTTTGATGAAGGCGTGCATCTATGAATGTTTGGTAATGTTTGTTGTGAATGGATGTGTTTGTCTGTGTGTGTGTGCGTGCGTGTGAATGCATGGCTGTGAGTGTGTATGTGCATGTGTCCCTTCCACCCCCTCCCTCCTAAACTTGCACACCGCCATTGGACTCGAGGGACATTTATCTGGTTGAGACCTTTGTTCCTGTGTAGGGCCAATTCAATCTGACGCTGTTAGCTCTCCCTCTGACCCCTTAATATCACGATTTGGGGGCGAATAAATGACTTTATAGACCAGATGCTTCCTTTGTGCAGGACACGTCTTTCATGAGGTATTTAAACGGGCAGCTGATGTGAATTCGGTATCTGTAATTAATGGTCCTTCTAATTTTATAATTTATTTTAGTACCACGGGGTTTTATTTCTTGCTATGTAAATGTTAGCCTAAGTACACTGTATTAACGATTTGTGTGAACTGTGATTAACTACTGGAGCAGTTACATTGTATTGAAGCAGCTAAATGTCCTAGAACCAGTCTCAATAATTAACGGTGAACTGCATTTTCAGGTCGCCTTCAGACAGCTTTAGCAACGTGGCACAGTTTATGTCAGCAGCACACACTAAAGCACAAAGAGAGTGGGTGTTTGGGGCAGTCTACTTCCATTGCATCAGCTCACAGGACTATTGAGCAGATGTAACATTTGCAGCAAACACTCAGAATGGGCAAGGCGTAGCGCTATCTAGCAAGCGCCGCCATTATGGCGGACGCGCCAGACACCGGCAGTAAACCGGGAGCTCCAGTTCACACGAACGCTGGACGTGTAGGAGGGTTGGTTTAGACCAGCCTGCCTGGTGTTCGGGCTGCCCCCACTTAAAAGTGAGCGGTGGGCGCAAGAACAGTCTCTTGTTCCTTGCGCCCCCACCAGGAACACCCGGGCCATCAGCGGCCCGTAACTTGTTTTCTGCTTTGTTTTTGCAGGTCTGAAGCTGAGAATCCTGCGTTCGAGCCTTCGGCCAGAGACCGGGAGAGCAGCTGAGGAATTCTCCCTTCGCCGTGTGCCAGCAGGTTCCAAGCTGCGGAGCCCGGGAGAGCAGCAGAGGCGCTGGAGAATTTTTTTTTTAAGTTACGTCGAGCGAGTACGCTCTATGGCACGGTGCAGCCTTCTTGGCATACAGGCAGGAAAGAGAATAGGATGAGCGTGGTCCCTATAGTGCAACATTTAAGACCGGCTGCTTTGGAGGCTGCACTGAAGTGTTCGATTCTCGCCATGATTATGTGGGAGAAACGCAATTTGTAAAAAATTTAAGGTGGACCGAACATCGGTTTTGGAGTGTCGGGAGCATGATTTTGATTCCGTGGTAGGGCTTTGGAAATAGCGTTGGAGGTGGAGCGTGTGAGGACGCACAGTGTGGTCTCACAGAAATGTTGTGCAAATGTATTCGAAAGTTATAGCTCAGTTGGGTGTATCTAGTGGTTTATCTAACAAGGTTTTTATTCATGGGGTCCAACAAGGTTTTTATTCATGGGGATAATATTGGGACAAGGTGGTTTTAAAAAAATGCGACTTTGGGCTACACTGTTTTGATGCCAAGCCAGTGTATCTTAAGTGCACGTGTGTGGTCCTATGGTGCTAACAACCTTATTTTGGTTCTGAACTAGATTTTGCCTAATGCTCCCTCCGTGCCCTTTGAGGATCGGTACCCAGTGCACCCATCAGGCATGTGAGCCTCCGACAGGCCGCATTTGGTGCTTCCTGTGGAATGGGGGCATCGACTTTGCTCCCTTGGTGCAACTTGCTCGGTGCTATCATGGCCCCCCCTGGTGCACATCGCCCAGTCACTCATGGTACCCTGATACACGTCATTCTTTGCCCCTACTGTTAAGTGGCTGGGTAGGAGTTTATGCAGATTTGTGGGCTTGGCTGCCTGTACATCTGTTCAATTTTCAGGAAACAGGGGATCAGTACCTGTGATTGCCTGTGGGCATGTATACATGTCCATATGTGTCTGTGTTCGTGGCAGACAAAAAGCTCAGCATTCCACTTGGTGCAACACAAGGCGAGCTTGAAAACTCTACAAGGAGTGGGTTTCCAGCTCGTGTGTGGAGGCCCTGCAGAGTATGTCTGAGAGGGGTCTTGAGAATTTTGCTGGACGTCAGTGGAAGCATCAGAAGTATTTCCTTGTTTTGTTTTTCGGGTGGTGGGGCTTAGGAGCTGGTCTCAAATAGAGATGGCATTACACGCCACCCGTTCACAGTAGTGGCCCCAACCCCATTCTCTCATACGGTGACATTTTTCTGAGGCCGACAGGTCTACGGTACTGTCAAATCATGCTTTTCCACAGGTATTAGTGAACTGAGGTTGGCTTTGTCAGTGCTGGCTGTTGACTATGCTTTCACGTATGAATATCTCTTCGCAAATATTCACAGACTAAAATGTCACATGCTGTAAGACATCCACGTGCACATTTAGGTGTAATGAAGGCCTAGTTTAAAAAGGTTTGGGGTTCATGTCATGTCAAGAATAACACTCGTAAAGGCGCGATTATGATGGTTTGCATATGAATCATAGCACGCATTTCTGCAGGACAGCTGAAGCTGCGCGGTTGGTGGCTGCATTGAGGCCTATGTTGCGATGGTATTGTTTTGAAAGCCTAACAGACATTAACAGATAGATATGCAAGTCTTATCCTGAGATGCCCAACGAGCGTATTTGGCATTTACACACGGTGTTTTTTGTTATTATGCCAACACATTTAAAAGTAAAAGCCTGTCACTTCTCTTTACTTGCCTAAGGGACTAGCTTGGTTCTCGGTTCCTCTTCAAGGACTCAATACAATAATTTTATTCAGTATATATTTTGCAGTTACGTTATGGCGGCGAAGCAAGGTGAACAAAGCTCCTTCCCATTCTCACGCTAATGGCGTCTCAGTGACAACTTAGCGAATAGGTTCACATGTAGGGAAACCCCCTTCTGCTTTAGGATTAGTGAAATTTGCACCCTAAACAATTTCATCTGTGACAGCAAGTGTTACCCCATGACGTTCTTGACCGCGTTGGTGTTACCTCGTGGGTTTGACCACGATGGTGCTTAGTGCTTTTGAAGTTTACCGCATTGGTGTGTTTATCGTAGGGGTGTTACCACGGGGTGGGTGTTACCGCGTGACTGTGACCATATGTTGCCACAAAGGTTTTAACAATGTGGGTGTTCCCGTATAAGGGTGCCACTTAGGTGTTACCAGGTGGTTGTTACTGGGTGTGTGTTACCTTGTGTTATCAACGTGGCGGTTACCGCATGGAGGTGACGGCAGTGATGTTACCACAGGTGCGTTTTGGGTATTACCACTGCATGGGTGTTAGCAAGTGTGATAGTGTGTCTTATCGTAGGGTGGTTACTGCGTATTATCATGGCCATCCTAGCACGACTGAGCAAGAGTTCACTTAATCTTCCCGTGCCTAGCTAATATGAATGTGCCCTCATATAATATGAGTGGGCTGGGTTGAGTGCTCTCAACAGAATGGCGAGTGCCTCAGCTAAGTGTAACGCCAGGAGTAACTAATAGCAAATAACGTGAAAATTGGAATTTCACCCGGCTAGATGGCGGTTATAAATCAGTGGTGCTAATGCACAGCGAGCTGAGGTTCCGATATATGGGATGCCAATTCGTGACCAACTGGTCTGATTGTGTGTTTAGGGAAGATATGATGCTGGTCAAAACAATAAGGTACAAATTGTGCGCAAGTGGATTTCAGCCTGTCCTGGCCATATTTCAATCTTCAGCAGCTAACGCAATTGGTGCTACGTTAAGCGCTCTCATTGGCAAGTACGATTGCAATGTTCCTAATGTAAATGAAACAGGTATGATGCTTAGCACTCTCAAATGTGAAGTCAAAATGTTCTTCATGTTATGCAACTAGCATTATGCTAAGCGTCTTACTTGAATTTTTTGAGTTCAAGGTTCCCCATTTAATAGAACGGGTGCTATGCTAGGCGCTCTCATTGATAGTCGGACTTCAATGTTCCTCATAAAAAAGACTATTGGTGCTATGCTAGGTGCTCTTAATTGGAATTATGATTTCAACGTTCCTCTCTGGCGCTATGCTAGGAGCTCTCATTTCAAGACAGGTTTCGATGTTCGTCAGGTAATGCAACCAGCGCCATGCTAGGCGCTCTCATTTAAAAGCAGTTTTCAATGTTCCTCATGTAATACAACCGAGGCTATGCTAAGCACTTGGAATTGTAGGTCTGTGATCAATGAACATTTTAAAAGCCCTGCTTTAGGTCAGTAAGCAAGTATATTACTCATTATTCTCATTCTGGTTGCACACATGAATCCTTGCGGAAGTACACATATACCTGCTTGATAAAGAGTGGTGACAACCTGGCTAGCTCGCTCTACTTTCATGTCACATTTTTGTCGTCCAACTTACTCGTGGAGTAAGAGTGTGTCTGGTCAATCTGGACGCGAAGAACACAATGCTACACTTCCATGGGATGACCATTATTTGCTATAGCAAGGTCAAACCATTCACGTTTGTCAGATAGAAACATGACTGCTTACTATTTGCATCACATCAAGACGTTCTAAGCCGTGGTGAGGTCACATCAATACATCCCAGTCTTTGATGGCGGTCCCATGAGGCACCTGCCTTTGTGGTGGCACTTACATATAGTATCAGTACTTGTGATGTCACAACCATACATCTCAGGCATCGTTTGCACAATTTAGAGTGCCATTAGCACACGTGTGCTGTTACACACATGAATTTGGAGTCTGGGGTCAAATAGTCTCTATGCACCCATTGCAGGTACGCGCATGTATTGGAAGTTGGTCGTGTCACACTCTACCTCTACACCAGGGTGCTTGAACAGGTATGCCATATATGCCTGTGGATTGTCGCACAGCACCTGAACACCCTAGGGCTCGTACACTTATAATAAGTTATGTATGGTATCACGCAGTACCTCAGCACCCTTGTGCCGGAGCGCTTATACATTGAATGTCTGGTTTGGGTCACATGGTACCTATGCAACCTTGTGCTAGTGCAATCATGTGGTATATGCCTGTAGTTTGCCACACCTCTGTGGCTCACACACTTATACAAGTGATGTATTGTCACACGGTACCTCAGCACCCTTGTGCCTGAACACTTATGCATTGGATGTCTGTGCTTGTGTCACAGTACCTAGGCACCCATGGGCCTGTACAAATTAAGAAGTATATTCCTGGCTTGTGTCCCTTTGTACCTATTCCCTGTGTGCTTGGCCTACTTTCGGCATTAGATGCCTAGGCCATATCCTACAGTACATATGCACCCAGTGCTTGTACACTTTTGCACCAGGTGCGTATGTGGCGGCACACAGTACCTACGCATTGGTTTCTCACGCATTGTGGGGTCAGGTTGTCGCACCGGACCTATGCGCTCTGGACACATTACCTTTCAGTCCAAAAGAATCAAGGGTTTGGCCAAGCAAGACGCCAATCTGGTTTCAGCTAACCTGGGGACCCGCTCCGTTAGAATTTTTAGAACTCGGCCGGCCACCAAGGCAGTGGCAAGGGGTCTGAGGGAGGAGCAGGTCAACAGGGGTCGGCAGGTTGTCCTCTAACTACCACAAGCACTGCGTGCGGCTGCCCATGCTTTAACCCATTGGTTCTGTTGCACATATAATTCAACTTCGTCATTTTGCGACTCCAAGAAGCTTGTGCAGGTACACGCTTACCTGGTGCGATGTGCTGTTGTGTATGTGTTAAACAGCCAGAGGGGCAGCACACTGACGATTGTTCTTTTCACGTTTGCCTGCAGTGTCTTCCCCCTGTGACTCAGAGGAGGAGTCAGCATCAGTCCGTAATCGCGACAGGAGGAAATCACCTTGTCACACGGATGGATGGCGTTCACACTCCACGAACAAACAGCTCAGGTGATAGTCCAAGTGCATTCCTGTGCCCCGGAACAGCAGGCAATCTGAATATTGGGCCATTCGCATGTCTGTCTTTTAAAGAGAATGTCTGTTGAGAAACCCGCGAGACCAGGGCGCGTGAGTTAGGAACTAAAATTGTGTCTGAAGGATAGGGTGGATTGTGCGTAGGGCAATTCAGGCAGCTGGTGAACCGCGCTTGACGAGAAAGTAAGGGACCACCAGCAATCTGGATCCGGCACTTAGGGGGGAAGGACTTATATTGCCCAAGATGTAGGGTACAGATCGAGTGGCTCCTCACTGAGGTGGGGTTGGTTGGCAAAGAGGGCCAATGCCGTAGTCGTCGGGTCTCACGTGATACCAAGGTTCCAGAAAGAGGGGGAGTCAGTGCGAAGTCAATAGGGCATATGTACATCCAGAGGGACCATTTCCTTTCTTTTGGAAAACAGTGTGGCACTTATCACACAAAGGGAATCAGGCAGTTAAGGAAGACATCTTAGCATGGATGGAGAGCACAAGACCCAGGGCATGACTTCCTAGTGAGCACAGGGGAAGGCCAGATAGTCAGGCAACTAGGCTGGCCTGTGGCGGTAAGGGCATGATTGGTAAGCATAGTCTTCGACCCATAGCGGCCAGCACCTTGTAACTCCAGGGGCAGTAACAGCCGGTCAGTAGGCTGTCGGGGTGCGGGGGCCAGGGGAGTCACACTTTCCAGTAGGCCAGTGGCCACCCTCGCACGCGCATGCGCATCAGTGCGCAAGTATACAGAATTGCAGCCCCGTTTATGGAGTTTAAAGCTTAGGGCGTAGGGGGGGGGGCCAGGGGGAAGTATCCGTCCGATAAGCTGTACCCCCTACGCAAGCTTTCTCTGGTGGAGTACAATTTGTAGCTCTACCAGGATCTGGGGCTGCCAGTGACCCTGTTATGGAGTTAAGGCTTAGGGCGTAGGGGGGGACCGGGGGCAAGTATCCATCCGATAAGCTGTATCCCCTACGCAGGCTTACTCCGGTGGAGTAGTATTTGTAGTTTACCAGAATCAGGGGCTGCCAGTCATTGACCTTGCTGTAGACTCTAGAGGGGACACGCAGAAAGTAAAGTATCTACATTTGTAGATTACGTTAGGAGTGGAATTTGTATTAACGCATGTTAAGGTTAGACAAGTGATATGTATCTATCCATGCATCTGGACTTTCTGCGTAAAGTGTACATAATAAAAATGAATAATCAATGTTTTTAATATGTAATAAAATACGGCCGGGGGGTCACTCCCCTTAATCCAAGAACAGTGTGGCTTGAAATGCTTGCCCTGGGGGGCTGGAGGTACCCATCCATCCAAGGGTAGATTTGGGGGTTCTTCATTAAAAAAGGGGTCTTAGGCAAGTACCAGACCATAAGAAGTCCATCTTGGCATTCCAGGCTCCTGGCATGGCAGCGCTTTATGCAATAGGAAAGGAGTATATGCCACTGTACTCTTTCCAGGGCACATCTTTGCATCCCACTCTCTTCCATGCCTTTCCTCATAAAAAGGAATGGCTCGCTAATACACATAAACCTTCTGAAGAAATATTAATAGAGCGATGTTCAATGCTTGGAATGAAGACACTTTGTAAGTAACAGTGACTTGGAAATACCTGTAAACATTATGGTGTCTTCATCTGCTTCTTCCAGAACTTACAACATGTGCATTCAGATCCACAACAATGACTATCACAATCGTAACCAAGCATTGGCATTATTTATTTAGTCCTTTGAAATGAAGCAAACATTCATCATACTAGCAAAAGTGGATATGCGAATTAATGTGTGCAAGCTGCACCCTCTTTATGAGCTGCCGTGTTCAGAAACGCACTGGAGTATTTGCCTTTATTCTATCATGCTTTCAAACAATGTGAAATTTAAGGGGGCCTGCATAATTCTCCGACAACTTAAGATTGAGGGGGTTCTGGTGCCAATTTAGACCTGAAAGAGTGCAGTATCAGCAATGACGTACTAGGATCACGATGCACATCTCGTATTGCCTTCGGATAATTTTCCTTTCCAAAGAATCTTCAAATATGTATTCTACTGTTTCATCATAAAGATACACCGTGGCTGGAAAAGGGCACTTCAAATATATCCTATCCTGAAATTGTAGGGGACTATATGTTGGAAAACAGACATGTCTTCAGTTGACGCCAGAATATCGGCTCAGATGTAATCAGCCGGAGACTTAGTGGGAGGCTATTCCACAGCTTGGCCGTCACCACTGCAAAGTCTCTTCCCCCTGTCCTAGAGCGGCGGAAGTGGGGAGAGTATAGAAGGCGAAGGTGATTAGATCTCAAGGTGCGTGCAGACTGAACTAACTTCAACCTGTGTCTAAGATAAGCTGTGTACAAGCCGTAAAGTGCCCTAAAAGCTAGTACTAAGGATTTAAATTGGCAGCCAATGAAGTTTCCTCAGGTGAGGGGAGATTGAGTGGCAATAGGGAATATTGCAGATCAGCCTCGCCGCAGCGTTCTGCACCAGTTGTAATCGTTTAATCAGGTATGCTGGAGCTCCAGCATAGAGGCTGTTGGAATAGTCCCGGTGTGAGATAATTAGAGCATGGATTACTGTCTTATGTGAGTCAAGAGGGAGGAAAGGAAAGGTTTTCCTAATAATACGGAGCTTACCGAAGCATGCAGAGGTGACCTTATTGATTTGTGTCTCGCAGGACAATTTATTATCGAAGAGAAAGCCCAGGTTTCGTGCTGATTTCACAGGGACCGTGTGAGGATTAAGTTCCGATGGCCACTACAGAATTGGGGGAAGTAAGGAGCTCTGGTTGAAAAATAGCACCTCCGTTTTATCTGTGTTCAGCTTAAGGGTGTTGAGAGTCATCCAGGAGGAGATGTTAATAAGGCAGCGTCTAAAGTTGGTACAGCTGCCGTCAAAGTGATCTCTAAAGGAAAACACTAACTGAGTGTGCATTATGTGTTGGACAGGATCCTTCTTAGGTGTTGTGCCTCTAACTTTTTTTTTTTGCTGACTCTCTTTTTGTGGCCTTAGGACTGCAAGCACTCTCTGTGTAATGCAGTGTGAAAGTGCGTGGACCTTTCTTACACAGGGTAGGAAGTGGTGCCTACCTGATTGGTGCCTACCTGTTAGGTGCTGTACCTGTGAGTACACTGTAAAGAGATATACCACATACCCATGGCATGTACTGCATTGGCTACTAGTGGACCGCAGCACTGATGGAGCCACCCACAAGAATAGTTTTTCAAACATGTCTCAAGCCTGTCATTGCAGGCCTGAGTGTATGCAGTTGCACTTATGCTCAGGTTGGCATTTCTAAACCATTAACCAATACTGAGTGGGTCATTCACTATCACAAGGACACTTCTAGGGCTACCCATGAGGGGTGGGGCTAGTGGTAGAGGAAAGGCAGGACAGGTACACATGTGTTCCCTGCCAAGGTGGTGTATAATGCCCATGTGGGTTTTCCCTACCTAGTAGGTCTGCTCTTCCCATGGGTCAATATGGGGGAATTGTTGAGTGACTTTTAAACTACAGTTTCAGCTTTCTGTAAGGAGTAGCCTCATGGTGCTTTCAAACATGTCTCAAGTCTGCCATTACAGGCCTGTGTGTGCATTTGCACTTATGCTCGGATTGGCCTTTCTAAATCATTGGCCAATGCTGAGGGTGCCCTTTGCTATCACCAAAGCACCCATAGGGTGAGCCCTGGGGGGGTGGATAAAGTGAGAGTTGAAATGCAGGGCAGGTACACATGTGTGTTCCCTGCCCAGGTAGTGAAGGACCCCCATGTGTGTTTCCACTACTTATGAAGTCTGCTCTTCCCATAGGTTAACATAGGGGAATGGCTGAGATTACTGCAAACTGCAGTTATGGCTTACAGCGGAGCAGCGTCATCTAGTTTACTATCATTGGATAAACAAAGACAAATCCACCCTTGTAGTAAAGGGTGCTTAGTCCTTAATAGCTTAGAAATGGCACTTCTAGAAAGTGGGAATTACTCTGCACTAAACTCTTTTGTGTGCCTCTTAGTTTCACTCCAGTCCACACTGGAGGCTGCAGAAGCACATCTGTGCATTTCAGCCATAAACACTTGACATGCAACTGGAATGATAGTCCTCGGCCATTTGAGAACTTGAATTTATAGATTGGGTGAGAGAGGCTTTGGTACTTGGCCTTTGGGAAGCCAGATCTTGGCCCCACTAAAGATTATTCCAAAGCCTAATGGCAAACACAATTGAAATGTAGGGGAGACATCTGCGGTTTAAAGGAGAACCCTATGAACCACCGCCATTTCGAAGGCGCACTACAGTATAACTACTGGTGCCATAATTCAGCAGGGCAGAGATACACTTTAGGGGCTGTAGGGTCAGACATTCTGTACTGTGTGAGGCACAGTGCCAGAGGAATCTTCAGGGAACAAGGAGGCGACTGCTATTCAAAGGGATCATGCACCCTGCCTGAATAGTGGCTGGCCTCGGCTGACTACGAGCTGCTGTATGGTACCTTGAAGTGTGCTCACCAAGGGGTTGTTAGATTGAGGGACCTTTTGATTGAACTGGGACAGCCCCTAGACTGTCTCTGCTCTGCATAAAGTGGGTGAACTCCCAGAGTGGTAGCCAACCCCTCATTTGTCGACTGTTGCCTGGTGACCCTGAGAGTTCCTTCAGCCTTTTCCCCAGTGCCCCTGACTAAGGGTGACTCCAGTCTTAAACCAAAATAGTAATGAGTTGGGTTTTTGACTCAAAGCTTTGGGCAGAGAAGTGCGTGGGGACTGAGATGTGTAGGAGGGAGTGTGCGACTGGGCCCATATTTATATTATCAACTGACCTGCTGGATATCATTTACACCATGTTACGTGCTGAGTGCATGCATGTGCTTCATACAGACTTGCTAATATCCTTGGAACTGTGTCACAGTGCTGTGTGAGTGCGGGAGAGTGTGTTGCCCGAGAATAGCCTGCTATTACTTCTACCACACAGTGGTGTTCTTTCACTTATTTCCTTTATTACCTAAAGAATACTCTGTTTTAACATTGAATTCACTTGTGCAGCCTTACCTCACGGCGCAGTTGAAAAATGTTACAAATTCCTGTGTGTCCACATTCCTGTTACTGTTGTGACCTGGCGTGCACTCTAGAAATATATGCATTTGTATTGTGTTATTTCCCAAGGTGAGCCCAATTCTAACTACGTATCGCACCGCATAAGGTGTAAAATAGGATTTTTCCAAAGTGTCCCTATTACTGATGTCATTTTAACACTGTTGGGCCTAGTACTGTTAGTTATATTTCCAAGTGTGATTTATGCCGAGAAATACATGTTGTCCATGTTGTGTTCAGTAATGTGTATGCTGAATACAATCTTCATTAACATACACCCAGTGTGAAGTCTCTTTTGTGTTGCTCAGACTATTTATTATGTGAGAGAGCTGTGCCAATGCTTTACACACTGCCTCTGTTATATGTCTGACTGCTCAGTGCCAAGCTACCCAGGGGTGACCGCAGGTTATACAGTGAGTGTAATCACTTAATTCTGACAGGAGTGGTAGGTTCTGTCTGGCTTGTGCACCGCCTCAACCACCCAGAAAGTACCAGTTCTAACATTATGTGCATAACCTTGTCATATAAATCAAGCATATGGTTCTCAAGAAAAGAATGATGTATATATTAAATAGAAATGTATATTCTCGGTGAATGGATTGAAGTGTACAAGGATGAGTGACCAATTGATTGGATGAGGAGTGACTGAGTGCAATGATGAAAGCATACATACATCTGCCCAGTCACTCATTCTTTTTCTTGCATTCAACCATAGGCCAATCCACAACATAACACACACACACACACACACACACACACATAAACATAATGAAGAGGCACTTCTAGTTACAAGTAGGGCACATTTTCCTTTCCAATCCTTGTATGTAATAGGGTAGGGTAAGAGTCTGCTATCAAAGCTCTGTTTTTTTATTGTGATTGTATGCGCAATGTATAGATTTCATAACAATTTTCTAAATTACAGTTTTTATTACCTTGCTAAATAAATGTTTCACTTACTTTCTTGCTATTTCTCTCATGCTCTAGCCGAAATGAAAGCTTGCAGGCCAAAAAATGCGGCAGAAAATGCCTCAATTGGTTCCTCTCATCTGGATGACTTGCAAATGAGAAAAACTGTTTGATTATATCTTTCAAGCCCTGAACATGAACTATACTTGGAACAGCTAATTCTGGTTCTGGTTGTGTTTTACATGCCACACAAGTGTGCTGGTAAATGTGTCTTTACTTTAAAATAATTGGAAAGACTGTCAATATGATTACTACTAATATGTCTGTTTTCTTCTGGCATTATCATTTCTTGTAGACTTCAAGGGAGCAAGTTATTCTATGTATCCGGGTGAAATGATCACCGACTGAACTACCAAATCTGTATCTCATAGCTTCCACCCCAAACCCTATGATCACTTCATCCCTCTCCTTGCATACATGCTATGTATAACTGGAAGGAATATGTAGGAAATAAAGAAGGTAAACTAGAAAGGGTTGAAGGCCATGTCAATGGCCATTCAACGCACTCTATATTCCTGCAAATATTGCCAATTATTGTTGAAAAGTGTTATTTTCAGACAATTTTATAGACTGCAAAAGATATTATCTACCAATGTTTTTACTGTATTGAAAGCTGCTTGAAATGGAGGTTCGACGATTGGTTATATTACTATATTTTCTTATTGCATCATCTCAATAAAATTCTTGGAATCATTTTTGTTTTGTAAACATTTTCTTTTAAGAGGTCTGTCAGAAACATGGTCAAAGTAATAACTTTGGACAGTTTATTCAACACAGCACCGACATTCATGTTATCTATCGGTATATAAGAAATGATGAGCCGAGGCCTTCCTAGCTGTGTCAATGAGATTGTAATTATTTATGTATTGTTATGATTTATATTATTATACTATTATGGGTAAGCACTTTGTCCTTAATCAAATGTCCCTTAATCATGCCACTTAATTGCTTATCTGGCTCAAGAAATACATTAATCATGGTAAACCGTTGAGGTTAAGTAGACTGTAAATCTCAGAGACAGATTGTTTTAACTTTTAAATACGTATTGTTAGCTAGAATTCCCAGAATACATCATAAAATGCACGACCGGAATGAATATGATAATAGAGTATAACAAAGGACTTACTGACAGTGAGAAAGACCAGAAAGAGTAAAAACATTTTGGTTGTGTTGTTGGTAGACCCAACTAAAATATTGGATCACTGCGGTTCCTTAAGTGCAGCATTAATTTTGCAATACAGAAATACTGGGAGTCTCATTCCACCACCCATTCTGGCACCAGTTGAGGAGCGGCTCGCCATTACAGGACTACATTCCACTGCTGTGCCCAACGTCCTGATTGATAAGTAATCACTCAGGGGTAGCTCCTCCACTAGAGCAGAGGAGTGTCGCCCCACGGCTTTCTCGCAATGCGAGAAGCAGAAACATAAAATGCTAAAACTACTATTTTATGTTTCTGCTTCTCGCACTGCGACAAAGCAGAAGTGTTCAGTTGGGGGCGGGCTGGCGGGTGGGCGTTCCTGCTCTAGGGCAGGGGAGGAGTGGCTTGCCCACTGCTGAGGGCGCTGACTGTTAGGTCGGCCCTCTGCTTGGGTCGACCAAACCAGTGATGTGCACTCTGACTTTTCTCCATGTAGGCTGCATGCAGCGTACATGGAGAAAATGGCCTCCCCGTAGGTGCCTGGCTGTTTGGCATCCTGACCAATCACAAAGCTGTAATTGCAGCGTTGTGATTAGCTTTGGGGAGGGGAGGTAAAGTGCCTGCTTTCAGTTCCTGCCAGAGGCAGGACAACAGAAGCAGGAGCGAAGAAAATGCAGGAGCCGGCCGGCAAAGGTATATTAACTTAAAAAAATATATATTTTAAATTAAACCCCCCCTTGCGACCCTGTCCCCGCTCGACCCCCGCCACCCCACCCGCAAGTCATGCCCAGTCTTTTTTAGCTACAAATAAAATCGTGCCAGGAAGCAATTTCTGCCTATCTATCCCCTCAATCATCACAGCTTGCAGTCAGATTCTTAAAATTCATGAAATATGCAGTTAAGATGCTGGAAGAGGTCTCAGATTAACATTGACTAACCTTGATGGCATGAGGCATAGACTTGACCAACTCGATGACATTAATTAGGTGTAAGTCAGATAATTTCAGAAGTTCTTTTTTTCTTTCTATTTGCTGGAACAAAATTAAGACTTATAGCTCATGTGACTATCTGGTCTGGAGAGAGAGCCAGCCACATCTGACGTGAATAGATGTAGAACTATAGTGAGTGGCCCCTTAGAAAAAATGACTGTGACAACCCACCTGATGCTAAATAAAAGATCACCTTATTAATTCTTAGAAGCCAGTCTGTTGCATAGCATGATATCTTAAATTTACAGAAGTATAACTACTCTATAATATGACTCGATATATTTGTATTTCTGCGATGCACTGTTACTTGTTTCTTTTTAGCTATAATTAAGTAAGCAATCCCTCGGACTGTAATTATGTATTATATAATCAATTTTGGACAGAAAAGAACAATGCAATTTAACATATCAAATGTTTTAATTGACGCAGCTATTTTATTGAGCTGATTGTCTCCAATTTCTTTTGTAATGAAGCAATGATTTTTAATAACTGTTCAATAAAAATCTTACGTACTTACTTACAATATAGAAGTTTATTGAATGTATGGGAGTATTTACAATAACCAATCATCTAGCAAAAAATGTGTCCAGAAATGGGTGACAATAATATGCAAAGTTAAAAAACATGGTGCTAATTCTAATTAAATATGCCAAAATGGATCTCGAAGATTTACAGGAAACTATTAGAGAGATAGAAGAAAACATTGAACAGGAACATCAGGATGACGAACATGCCAAATTGAGAAAAGATATAGAACACAGGTTGTATAATGATGAGAACAGGTTGATGCATCAAAACAAGGGAAGTTCATTGGAGATGAAAGGGATTATGCACAAGACATGATCCTCACCTTTGCAAAACTGTTTGATCAGTTGAAAAAAACATGTTCACGAACATTCAAAACCAGCATTGGCAGCAGAATTTAGCAAATCAGACACAGATCTCAGTCAGTGGAAGGTTTCATCTACATATACATTTTTCACTATTTTGTCTTTTTCAGACAAAATGCAATTGACATATAAAGATCGGAGAATAGCAAAGAGGAGAGGAAGGGGCTGACACCACGTCAGGGGTCAATAAAGAAATATCAAAAGATGAGAAGAGAACGTACGGAAAAGATCATATCCCCTTCGCAGCCAAAAGAAATAATACATAATAAAATATAATCATAGAGGAGAATGTGATATTGAATCTCCGAAAATGTAAACCCTCTGAAGACTAACAACAACTTTTGAAAAAAGATCTCTCCTTTTGTCCTGAACAACATTTCAGGAACGTTGAAACTAGAATAGACACATAAAATGTGCTTGAAAGCTGAAACTGGCCAAATTATTTGCTACTAAACAACCATATCAAAAGTGTCAAGGAATCAATACGGACAGTTCTATTATTGACCTCAAAATAAACAATTACCGGATTTGAAAAACGTATGGGTTCTCATGTATGATCTGGAGGATGAGAAGATGACATACAAACACTTTATAGAGGAACCTAACATTGATACTAACATAAATCATTGCAGTACTTTGAGAGAAAAATAAAAATTCTGTCCAGCTTTATCATCAGGAAGCAAACTCAACATATTTTCTGAATTTGTGACCCCTAATGTTAACAGTTTGAACAATCAAAGGCACCTAAAAAACATGAGAATCTAACGTTAAAGAAATGTAGAGTCTTCAACAATCTTATGGAGAATCACTCGAAAATAATAAAACCAGAGGACAAAGCCGGAATCATAGTAATATTGGACAAACACAATTATGTGAATTAAGCCAAGTGCCCACTAAAAGGTGAGGCCAAATACAGAAAGAAAATTATAATCCTATAAATAAAATTATTATAAGTTTGAACCAAAAATTTAAAGAATGGCATTTGGAATTACTCATAAATGAAGATGAATACAAATAATTAATAAATAAGCATCCTGTCAACCCCATGACATATGTTCTTTCTAAAATTACCTAGACCATGACAAACCCACCTGGAAGACCTATAGTTTACGGCTGCAATTCACTATATCAAAGGGTATCCATGTATGTAGACAACTACTTACCACCCATAGTGATTGCATTAAGTTCAAACATAAAGGACAATGGAGATCTTTGTTCAGATTGTTGTGGATGTCTGCTAGTGACTATTGGTGCAGTATCATTATATAGTTCCATTGTACATGAGGTAGGACTAAAAGCATGTGAATATTACTGAAATAAAGGAATGAAGGGGAGCTAAAATATTTCAAAATGCTACTAAGCACAATTAAAATAGATCTATAAACAACAAATTTATATTCAACCATGGAATGTACTGACAACAACATGGAACTGCCAATGGGATCTCCTTCTCGCCAAGCTATGTAAACCTCAACATGGGTTGGTGGGAGAAAGAGGTAGCTTGGGGACAGAATATTAAATAACATCTAGATGCAATTTTCATGTGGCTAAACATAAAGATGATCTTTTAATTATCTGGAATGGAACACAGGACTTACTTTCAGGTTGTCAATGAAGGAAGTGGCCCATTTAGGGTCACCCACGTCTCTAATGACCACCTCTCCGGCTTCTGTACCAAATGAAGAGTCAGTCAGACAGTAGAGAATACAAACCAATAACTGTTTAATAATATACACTCAGACCGGAGCCCGGTGTGCTCAGTCGCTAGGAGTGCTGCAGAGAGGACTGAAATCATAAAGCATAAAGATACATTATGTACATCTCATAACTGGGCTAAAACACGCCCACAGTGGAATTTTCCAGGCAGGTGCAGCTAAACAGTAAAAACGGTTTCAGCATTTCTATCATTTACAAGGTATCTCAATTCCAAGGTCGTTCCACCTGGGCCCGCCACTAGACAAGTGGGAGAGGGCCTCTATCTAGTGAGAAAGTTATGCGCCTTGTAATGCCAGCCCACCAATGTAGTATTCTGTTCTTCCATATAAAAATTGTTGAAATATGTATTGTTGTCTAAACCTGGATAACCCATCCCCAGTGGCTTTCTATAATATAAGCAAGGTCCTAGATAGACAAAACTTAAAACACGCTTCACTGCTGTAAATTGTGGTGGACACGTATATGTATAGTTTACAAGTGACAATAGAGATGCAGTCCATAAACTAGGGACAGATTCAGTGGGGTAACAAGCTGTCCCTTCTCTGAAGAATCTCCTATGTGTGTCTAGGAATACATTACTCAGGGCTGTTCTTTAATTTCTTTTTGGGTAATAACCTTACCCTTACTAGGTAGAGGCATACTTTGATCATTTTCCAAAACCCATGACACTCCACACAATATTATTATCAGCAAAACCGACAGTTCAACACATATTGTTTTCAATTTCTGCATCCAAACCATATCATGCTGAGCAATAAGAAGCATTGGCTGCTCTTCCTTAGCAACCTGTCTGCAAAGGGATGCATAATGGATAATAGTGGGGGCCAAAATGCAAAAAGATAGCTTGGGGGAGCCACAGAAGAAATTGAAGATCTTAAACAACGCGTTGTGGGTATCGAAGAAGGATCTACCCGCTCGGATGAGCTAATTAAACAACATGTCATACGGATATCTAAACTAGAGACTAAGGTTGAAGACATGGAAAACAGGGCACGTAGGCAGAATCTTAGGCTGTTTGGGATACCT
Source organism: Lissotriton helveticus (assembly GCF_964261635.1). Taxonomy (NCBI): domain Eukaryota; kingdom Metazoa; phylum Chordata; class Amphibia; order Caudata; family Salamandridae; genus Lissotriton; species Lissotriton helveticus. The sequence continues at coordinate 822,332,727 of NC_136057.1, forward strand.
GAGGGGGCTGAGGGAGCTGATGCCAGGTCATATGTAGTAAAATTATTTCAAAAAGCGTTTAGTGATCTGTCTGACTGGGATTGGGACTCTCAATTACAGAGAGTACATAGACTTCCTATGTTACAAAAGAACAAAAATAGCAAATTTCCGAGACCTATCCTGATATATTTTGGAAACTTCTTGCTAAAACAAGCTGTGTTATTTAAAGCTAAACCCAATAGCCCGGTTCTTATCGACAACATATCTTTTTTTGTACGGTCAGACCTAAGTAAGGAAACAATGGATAGAAGATGGGAGCTTAGAAAGCTAATAGACTCCTTCAAAGCTATTAATTGTACAGTTTACTTACAAGAGCCCGCTCGGCTTAAGGTAATCAATAATGGGCGACTTTTCTTTTTTACCGACCAATAAGAGGCGGTCAGGGCTCTAGAAAAATTCACAGCTGAAAGGCAGAAATGAAAGGGATAGCTGGCAAGGCCATGGAAGTTTGCACTTAAAATACCAGATCACGTTGGATCACTAGGGGGACAAAAATGAGTTGAATTTATTCATGGTATGATCTAGCTCTGTTGTTCTTATATATATAATTCATACACTGTGACATTTGCTTTTTTTTGTGTGGATTTAACGAGCAATTTTGTTTCAAAAAAAGAGGGTTGAGTCTATCCCCGTGTTAGCCATCTCACTAGGCTGCCATACCAGCGGCAGCAAGGGATAGAGGGGTACTCCCCCCAAAGGGACTTGGGAGGGAAGGAAAGGATTGGGGTTGAGGGAGGGAGCGGAAAAATGGGGGAAAAATGTATTGTAAGGAAGAAAAATGGTGTAGGCAGAATAATAAAATGCTATAATAAAGATGTAATGCAGAGGGAAGACAAAGAACTTAGACGTAAGCTATGTCTAAAACAAAATTGCTAATTTGGAATGTTGCTGGCCTTAATAGCAAGCAAAAGAGGAGACTGGTTCAAGAAGAACTGGCTATGTACAAACCTCAATTCGCACTTTTATCTGAAACTCATATCAGCTATCAAGACAGGAAATTGCTCTTACAAATGGGGTATGAGCTTGTGGTTTGTTCAACTTTGGGTGCCTCCATTAGGGGAGTGGCCATACTAAAACAGGAAGGATTAGCGATAGAAATTACCAAAACATTATCGGATACACGGGGAGGTGGGCGATAGCACAAATCCAGATGGAACACCAGAAGTTTGTTCTATGCTTGGTTTATGGCCCTAATATGGATGACCCCAAGCTATTTGAATACTTAAGTATTGAGTTACTAGAATGGGAGGGAGAAAGATTAGTGATGGGAGACTTTAATTGCGTAATAGATTATAAAATTGATTCTACTGGACATGGCTCTCCGCGCAGGATGCGAAAGGTCAGATCTGCGATTCTCGAGCTAGGTAGACTGCTTAACATAAAAGATATATGGCGTCATAAACACCCAAAACTAGCGGGACACACATACTACTCATCGCCCCATAGATCTTGCTCGAGAATCGATATGGTGTGGGCAACCGATCGAATACTGAATAAATGTAAGATTGAACTGTGTCCAAGGATCTCTTCCGATCACAACCCTATATTACTAGAATTTGAGAATGGTGAGTTGAGGCCAGATCCAAGACAATTTACCTTCCCGAGATATTTACTAACTGATTCGGGATTTGTCACTTCCCTAAAGAAACATATTAAGGAATTTATTGAATTGAATATTAACTCAGCTAAAATCGATATAGTCTGGGGCACATGTAAGTGCAGCATAAGGGGGTTTACCCAACAATTTATCTACAGACTCAATGCCGAAAGGCGTAGGACTACTGAAAAAGCTACTTCAGATATATTGTTATTGGAGCAGAAACTAGCCGAAGAAACTAAGGCACAAAATGGAAATATCCAGGAGATAAGATTCAAACTATTAAAATTACAATCATCTCTTAAAAAGATGCTAAGAGACAGATATTGCTCTAAAATACATAAATACAAATTAAACCAATATGAAGGAGGAGACAGAATAGGTAAAATACTCGCATATAAAGTTGCGGATAAAAAGGCGAGAACTAACATCATAAAAATTAGAGGGTCTGACCTACAAGAATATGATCAACCAGAACAAATTCTAGGTCAGTTTGTCAACTACTACCAGAGCTTATACACTCCTGATAATACTCCTTCTAGAACAAGAATCACACAGTATCTGGATAAATATATGCCCATATTAAAAGATACAGTCAAGGAAAAATTGCAACTCCTCAATTAAAAAATAACACAATCTGAAATAAATGTAGCGATATTAGCCTTACCATCGGGAAAAGCAGCTGGGGAGGATAGTCTGCCTATGGAACTATATAAGGTATGCACAGAAGAACTATTACCTTTGTTAGAAAATGTCATCGATTCTATAGACAACTTGGGAAAAGTACCTATATCATGGAAAATAGCTAAAATTGTATTCTTTCTTAAAAAAAATAAACCACCGGAAGACTGTGGCTCTTATCGGCCGATTTCACTGCTTAATGCAGATGCTAAGATCTTTTCTAAGATATTAGCAAATCGTTTAGCACCCAATATGCCGACTTTGGTCAACCCACAACAACATGGTTTTGTGATAGGACGAGATACAACGGCCCATGTAAACACAGCGATCACAGCCTTTGATGTCGCCTCGACTACCCTCACCCCACTCGGAATGGTAATGTTAGATGCCGAAAAAGCATTTGACCGAGTGTGGTGGGAGTATCTGTGGGAGGCATTAAAGAAGACAGGCATACAGGGTCAATACCTACAGTGGGTCTGTTCATTATATGACAGCCCGCAGGCTGTAATTAGCTATGGGGGGAGAGAGTCAAGGAGCTTTGTAATAGCGAGGGGAACCAGACAAGGGTGTCCCCTGTCTCCTTTGCTTTTCGCTCTTTCCTTGGAGCCATTCTTAAATGCACTAACTAAGCAAGGAAATATTCAACCATTTGCACATGGTGGAGAGAGTTTGAAAATCACTGCGTTTGCAGATGATATAGCTGTATTTACCACAGACCTAGTAAAAGCTACACCCGAAATAATAAAAGAAGCTATTAACTATGGCCATGTTTCAGGCTACAAATTAAATGTAGGTAAAACACAGGTAATAGCCAACTATAAACCTCTGGTACCTATTCCAGGCTAATGTCCAAGCGCTACGTATTTAGGCATCAAATTAGCATCTAATATTGATAAAATTATAACACTAAATTATGATTCTCTTCTAAAAGAAACTGCAAAGTCACTCCAAAAATGGCACAAGATCCCAATTAGTCTTTTGGGACGTATTAATCTAGTAAAAATGAAAATTCTGCCGAAGTGCTATATCTATTTAGATCTATTCCTTTGCAACCCAATAACATCTTCTTCAAAAAATTGGAGGGTATATGTAGCAGCTTCATATGGGCATACAAAAAAGCGAGAAGGGCGTTGAAATTACTAACACTGACAACTGAAAAGGGTGGATTAACATTTCCTGACTTTAGGTTTTACTTTTTAGCCACTTTTTTTGTCGTATTAGAAGTTTGCCAAAAAATGACAGTCCATTATTTTTCCACCGGTTTATGTTGGGACTGGATAGCAACCAATTCTTGCACCGCTTGCAAGACCCAAACTACTTCAAGCGAGTGAAATTTAAGACAGCCAAGCATATCAAAAAAATTTGGGATCAAATAATGACTATTGGGAAAATCACATATTACAACGCAGAGCTTAGAATATGGGACAATCCAGGGCTTCTCTGATGGAACAGGCTTTCTTTGGAAGAGACAAGGCATCCACATACTAGGGGATCTTTATGGTCAGAACGGTTTTCTGGACTTTGAAGCACTTTATAGCTTAAGTGATAATATGTATTTCAAATATATTCAGATAAGGGACTATTTACTTTTTAAAATGAAAATTACGGAAGCGATCGAATCAGACATACTCAAATGTCTATATTCTAATACAGTAAAATCATTAATAAGTCTAGGGTATGGATATTTGATACAAGGGAAAAACGAAGACTACACGAAAATAGCAGCTAAATGGTCTCTTCGATTGGGTATGAATATTAATCCTTTACAGATCTCATACTCTCTACGTCACATAAACTTAATTGTGCAGTCTACTAGCTTGAGATTACAGACGTACAGAACCATCACTCAACTTTATTATACACCACAGAGGATAGCTAGTTGGGTACAGGGTAATCAAGTCAATAAGAAAACTAAGTGCCCGAAATGTGACCATGAAGCGGCGGGCATAGAACACATGCTTTATTCATGCCCAGCGCTCTTGTTATTTTGGAAAGAACTGTCTGAAGTCTTAAATAATAAACAAATCGTCATACCACCACTCTCAGCACAATTGGTTCTACTAGATATCCAGGAAACGAATTGTCCCTATAAAGAATTAATAACTATCATCTTTGCTTGTGCCAGGTTAGTCATCGCTAGATTATGGATATCTAAGGATATCCCAGCTGTCTTTGATTGGTGGCTTCTGATGAAAGAAATTAATTCCATGGAACTGTGATTAGCAAGGCATGGGGGCCTTAAGGCTCTACAAAAGAAAGAAAAAATCTGGTTAAACTTTTTTGAATAATGATTTAAATGAATTAGAAAGAAAAGGCCAGCTAAAATATTTGTATATTATTTGTAAATCTTTATTTCTTTATACAACTATTTCTGTCAAAGCTTAGTATTTGTCAGATCTCTGCTTCTAACGTCTTTCTGTCTATAAATTGTTTATTTAAATAATGTTGTAACTACTCATATACTTTGTTTTTTTGTAAATGTATAATAAATGTGTTTTTTTTGCTCTTCCCTCAATAAAAAAAATAATGAAAAAAAAAAAAATGCAAAAAGATATACAAATCCCCAGTGTCCGTCAGAGCCTCACTGGTACAGGCTCCTATTGTCCATCAATACGTTGGTGCTCTTGAGCACCGGCGGTGGAGCTTGCTCTGTCCTAAGCTCTTTTAATGTAGCCCATGTTGGTCCGGATGGTATACCTCAAGGTATACTTCAGCATTCCCTAACTAATGTTAAATTCTCCACTAACGTCTGTTAATTCTGTTGGTACTGTAACTCAGTGCAAGCTACCTTACGCAGTCAATCCCCAATCTTTTTTTCCTTACACTCAGTATCCTTCAGCCAAGGTCGCAAATTGTACCTGGTAGCCCCAGGCACTGGGTGATCGGTAAACAAAGACTCTTGGATAACTTATTTTTCTGGGGCAACAGCCTCATTTAAGACATCCTCATTCTCTTTATCCGTTTGCGTCCACCTTAAGTGGGCATCATTAAAATACACAAACCTGGGCACCTGTTCACACTCCGTGTCCCCAATTCCATCTTTGACCCACTGGTCATAGGGTAATGGCAAGGGAATCTTCTGACAGTGGGTCGAGTGGACCCAATTCTTATAGCTAGCAACCTTCACAGCTGTACGTGTCACCAACAAACCCTACTCAGGACCTTTCCAGTGTGGCTCCAGACTTTCTTTCTCTGGAAATAACGAAGCAATACATAGTCACCAGGCTGAATGCCATGGCTGGGCCCCTCTGGTGGGGAAGGTAGGGATTCCTGCACCTGTTTCTGTTAACTGGCCAAGGTAATCAAGCAACACAGGGTACTAAATATCAGAGTACTCACAAGAACGGGGGATGCCCCAGACATTTTCCAGGTGCCCAAACACAAACTCGTAAGGAGACAATCTTGAGCTAGAATGAGCTGTTGTTCTTGTGGAAAAAGAGCAACAGTAAAGCATCTGGCCACTTTTACTCTGTTGTCTCCTGAATTGTTGCCAGTTTCGGTTTGAGAGTACCATTGTACTTCTCAACCAAACCTGCTGACTGTGGATTATTGGCATCATGAAATGTTTGTTTCACATGCAGACCATCACAAATAAATGTAATCACTTTTGCATTAAAATGACTTCTGTTGTCACTCCAGATAACTCGGGCTAGCCAAAACGAGGAAAGAACTCCTTCAGGAGTACCTTTGCAGTCATAATGGCTGTGTTATCTTTAGTAGGGTAAGCCTCAACCCATTTACAGAATGCACATACAACCACAAAAGCGTATTTAAGATTATTGCATCTCTAGTTCATTATAGTCCATTTGAAGGACTTCAAAATGAAAAGTGGGTGGTGCAAAATTACCAGATGGTGTCGGGATACCTTTCCCTGGACTATGCACCATGCAGACAATGCAACACTTCATTAAATGCACAGCTGTCCTTGAGATATTGTCATTCTGCCATACAGGGGCTAACAACTAATAAATGCTTTTTGCACTAATATTAGCTGGGCCATGTGCCATAGTAACCACAGGAAGAACATATGCATTGAGCAACAATCATCTCAGCTTCCATGATTTATCAATCCAACATCCTTCATCATTCAACTGTGCTGTACTTTCCTGCCATTCTGCTAATTCTTCTATCTTAGCTTCACTTTGTATCTCCTTTACACTTTCTTTTTTTTATAATTTATTTTTATTTGGCGAGAGTATGTCAATAGGAAAAAACATTTACACTTCATAAGTATTATAATATATACATATAGCTAAAATCATGTAGCGCAGGAGCAAATTCATAGATATTTACAAAACAGATCAGTCAGAGAGAGGAATCATAAGAGGAAAAAAAGCCACAAATGAATAGGTACATGGGTATTATTTCATTACAATAAGTTTTTAACCAAAGGAGAATATATGTCATGACTTGCCCTTTCTCTTTAAAAAAACATTTGGCTTTGTAATCCAGTTTTTCATAGGGGCCCAGATTGCCCTACCTTGCCTTTTTGCACAATGGCCTTTGCACTTGTAAAGGCCTTCCTCAAGATGGTAAATAGCCAACAAACGACCCAACCAAGCCTGAAATTGAGGGGTATCTGCATCTTTCCAATGTGTGGCAATAAGGAGCCGGATTACCGCTATTGAAACAAAGACAAACTTGTCCTAATGACGATCACTTTGTGCCTTCTCAGCACATTCCAGCAACATTAGGGTTGGAGTTATGTTAACACTCGTGTCAATTGCAGATGACAAAAATCCCCCTATCTGCTTAATCAATGGACCCAGTTTCTCACAGCCATAGAACATATGTACTATATCTGCTGGCCCTTGATCATATAGCGGGCAGTTATCATCCTCTCTTTTTCACCACTGATGTAATTTTGCAGGGGTGAAATAGAGGCCATATACCATATAGTAATGATGAGCTTTCTCATTAGCTGCAAGAAATGTCCGTATGGCTAAAGCTAATGAATTATACACATCGACGTCGGGATCTCCTACTTTAGTAACCCATTTGGGGGCAGATTTATGATGGGAATGCGCCACGTTTGCGTCACGCAACTGCGGTGTAAACGTGGTGCATCCCTACGACCCATTTACAACGTGAGGCATCTAGGCAGATGCGTCACGTTGTAAAGCCCTGCGCCACTTGTGGGCGTTCCGGCGCAGGGTGGGCGTTCCGGGGCAGGTGCGCCTCGCAAAAGTGGCTGAGTGAAATCTATAAGATTTCACTCAGTAACTTTCAGGCCAATGCTGCGTCAAAACCCTGCGCCTGCTTGAAGCAGGCGTAGGTCTTGACGCAGCATTGTATAGATGGGGCACCCCCGAGCCTTGCTGGAGCTGCGTCGCGCTTGCGACGCAACTCCAGCAATGCGCCACCTTTACGGCACAGATGCGTCACGCATCTGTACCGTTTTTGCCCCATGGTGTGCCGCATTGTAAATGCGGCGCACCATGGGTGGCGGAGCAGCGGCGCAAAATAACTGGCGCATCCCTGGGGATGCGCCAGTTATCATAAATCTGCCCCTTGCTTTCTACTGCCTTAAGGTCGTCTGAAAGGGTATCTATCAAGATCTTATAGATATTTAAAAATTTTGCCTGCGGCAAGAACATGGTTTCTATTAGCAGATTCCTGCCTAGAGAACTTCTTTCTACATTAATTTGGTTTAAAAATCAGGTGAGCTGTCTGTATTTAAGGTATGTTCAAGCCGCAATGCCAAACCTTTGCTGCAACTCAAAGAATGATAGCCGTTGTTTGTTAAAATAGATATCCCCCAACTTCAATATTCCTTTTCTTCCCATTTCTTGGCCAGATTATCGTACATTAATGGAGGAAATAGGGGGGTCACCACAGTGGGGTGTACCTGTTGTATTTTGGTATCTTCATGAGCTCTACCATTCTTTTCCAGATACTCCAGATTGCAATTATAATCTTAAATTTAGTTTTCTTATAGTAGCTGGGCTCTAGTTGTCTTAAAAGTACTCCTTGTGCGTTTCTTCCTATTGCCAACTCATAGATCTTAGGGAGATCACTATTTATAGCGTATTGACTGCTGCCCACACCAGGCAAAATTGCTAGAGCCATTTGTTGTAAAAAAGTTGCATAATTATAAAATCTAAGATTAGGAAAAGACCATCCACCTTGATCTTGTGGTAGTACTAGGAGTTTAAAAGAGCGTCAAATTTTTGAATACTTCCATACAAAATTACTAAATATACAGTCTACTTTCTTTAAAAGTAAATCTTCAATTGCTAATGGGATCGATCTAAACATATAGAGAACCTTAGGGAGCATAACCATCTTAAGTAGGTTACATCTTCCTGTCAGGGTTAGGTGCAGTCTATCTCGATTGCGTAGATCTGTGCTGATCTTATCAATCATAGGGATCATGTTTATGTTCCAAATAGCTTCTACTTTAGTACTGAGTTTTAATACCAAGATAGATTACCTCATCAAATCTTCAAGAGTCATGACACACAGTGCTGGAGTTGCATAGAATCTGGGTTTTCCCAGCACTTAGTAGATAGCCAGATTTACGGACATATTCGTAAGCTAAATTCTGAATTCGGCTGATTGCATTTATTGGGTCAGTAGTGACCACTGCCAAATCCTCGGCATAGGCCATTATCTTTGTTTAAAATCCATTGCTCTTAACTGGTGCAATTACTTGATGGTTTGTAGTACTTCTTGTAGGTATGAAGCTGTGGTGCCATGGTGAAACAAGGTCGGCTATGATCCAGGCAGTCGTAATCAAAGGGGGTGACACCAAAAAAGAATCCAGCCTGACATACTTCTTGTGAGGATTTGAAAAGTAGGTATATCCAGGGTCAGCGGGATGTTTTACCCCCCACATATCCCTCAGGTCGTAATTAGCCCGCAGGGCCGAGAGGGCACGATGAACCTGGGGTTTCCTGCCCTTTTGCTTCTGTATTCCCCCACACCATGTATCATAATGCATGTTCAAATACCCACATATTACTAATGGGCCTGACCATGATGCTAACTCAACTTCTAAATCGTTAAAAATCTGTGGGTCATCTTAATTAGATCCGTATATCATACAGATAGTCAATGCTGTATGGAGCTGTACAATAGCTCTTCTTCCCCACTTATCTTTCAATACCCATTTAGCAGAGCCGATACAGCTCTTTGCATGGATCGTTACTCCCCTGATGGTTGAAGTTTGGGTGGAACAAGCGTGGAGATTATATCCCCTTATAGATAGCATGTCTCTTTTGCCCTGAGGATGTTTGTTTCTTGTTGGCATGTTATATCGGTTATTATGCCTCTTAATATTTCACCAACTCTGAAACATTTTAGTTTGTCATTGAGACCACCAACATTAACTGAGCAAATAGTTATTCTACCCACCTGGATCGTTTAATTTTCACTGAATTAGATGCTCTTGCTTATTTAAGGTTACTATCTGATTCCTTTTTAATATACCCCTCCATTTATTTTTTTCTCACACTGTGCCCAACCCTCTGACCTCTCCTTCCACCCCCTCCATCCCCCACTTCTGCCCTCCCCCTGTGCCCTTGAACCCTTCCTCCGCCCCTTCCCCTGTAGAAAGGCATCCAAACTAAAGAGTCTGTTGTGATGAGTGCTGCCCCCCCAACCCAGCATTAGTTTCCCGAAGTTAGGTACCCCAGATCAAAAGATAAGCAAAAACCAGAAGAGAGAAAAAAAAGCCTTCTAATCCTCTCCCCCAAACTCCCCAAGCATACTGAAAACATCATCTGAATGAAATGTTCATTAGCTGCTATTATAGTGGGAAGAGAGAGAGTGAGAGAGAACAACAAAAAAAAAGGGGGAGAATTAGCAAGTTCGGATATACAATCACTCAGTCAGTCTGAAGAATAGCCAATACTTATGGTCCCAGGCCTCCAAATATTCCTTGACTTTAACTTCAGAAGTAAAGGACCGAGTATGATCTCCCTTGATCACTTTCAGACACGCCGGATGCAGCAGGTATGCTTGTCCCCCCGATTCTGTATTGGCTTGATCATCTGACGAATAATAATAATAATAATCCACATTTGTAAAGCGCACAATCACCCGTAAGGGTCTCTAGGCGCTGGGGGCCGTCGGGAAGATCAAGCAAGCTATTGCCCAGAGTCACATGGTGCTGGGCTAACCTGCCGCCGGAGCCGGGGATCGAACCCTGATCCCCAGATTCCAGCGTCAGTTGCCCTGGCCGCGGCGCCACACCTCACACGAAGACGCCATCGTCTCTCCACTGCACAGTGGCAAAAGTCTGGTTGAACAAAAAATGAATAGTCTCCTCCACTGTGCTTCGATGTTGGCTTTGCATTATCATATATTGCCTGTCGCAATAGGAAATTGCCAAAATAGACAAGAATAGCCTGGGCCTTTGTATCAGGTTTCACTGGGTGCTTAAGATTTTTTTTCTTTTTTTTTTTAAATTAAAAAAAATATATATATTTTTTAGTCCTCATTTCACGATTGGCAAGTGCAAATAAACACTTACAACCCCATTCCATCCTGGGCACCCAGGGCTGAAGTTCTTGCTTTTACCTGGAGCCTACCCGGCCTGCCCCTTTGTTCCGGGGGATGGTGTAATCATAGGACCTTTCTGGGCTTTAGACCAGCCTCATTTCTATACCCCATTCTATCAAAGGTTCCCAAACAGTGCTATTTACATTATGTGCCATACCAGATTCTAAACGTGCAATTCTCAGTGCAGCTCGAAGACAATTTTCATACAGGGGAGGGCTAGCATCCTTCCATAACTTGCATATCTCTCTATGAGCAATAGGAATAAGGTTACAAAATAAGGCCACCTGTGTCCCCCTTAACCCACAAATAAGATCAGTGTCCAGACCAAACAAAACTCTAACTGTATTCAAACTGAGTTTAACCCTGAAGATACTCTCCATTGCCTTCTCCACAGTAACCCAAAAAAGACCCAAAGTAGCACAATCATAAAAAACATGGATGTCATCTGCCTCTACTAGTCCACATCTAGGGCACAGAGGGGACGGGCTCAAGTACTTCGCAATTTTTTTCGTGTTTGGTATAACCTGTTAATAACATAAAAATGTTTTTTCTTGAGAGAGGCAGCCCTGACATATCTATACAAATATTGGAGAGATGTGTCGTAAAGGGTAACTGAGGCAGCCTCCAAACTGGACGAGCTCCAAACAAGATGTAATGGGGGAGCCTGTATTTCCTTCACCTCAAGCATTTTTCTGTACCAAAATCCCACTTCCCCATTCCTAGAACCAGGGGATTGGAGAGCAAACTCAATGTCCCCGTTACCGCTGATGTTCTCCTTCTCAGCAGAAAACCAGGAACAAAGTTGGATATATTTGAATCTAGAGAAGGAGTCCCCAATCTTTAACCTCAGAACCTCCCAAGGGAGAACCCCCTCTGATGTTACCAAGTCAGACCAAATTGTTATTCCTGCTCTCCTAATAGGAAGGGACAAACTGTCCCCAAGGCATAATGGCAGACCAGGAGACTCCCAAATTGGGGCAAAATCCAAGTAGTATTTTATGCCCCATCTTCCCTTCACTCTCCTCCAAACTGAGAGGGCAAGTTTTAATACCTTGAGACACACCTTTTTATAGAACCTTGGTGCGCCAAATTTATACAAAAAGCCAGGTCCGCCCCCCTCTAGGTCAACCATTATATTCAAGATCTGTCCCCAGTTGGAATCATCGGGACTAGGAAGAAGGCTTCGAATATTTTTCAGCTGAAAGGCAAAGGCATACCAAAGGACATCCGGAAGCACAAGTCCCCCATTAACAATTTTCTTTTCAATTTTTTCCATGATAACCTGGAATTTTTATTTGCCCAAATGAAGCTGCTTATTTTTCCCTGAATTATTCCCCGGATTTTATCAGGAAAAGTCAGGGGTATCGTGTTAAACAAGTATGTCAACTTAGGCAAGATTACCATCTTGACCAAGTTGACACGGCCATATATTGTCAAAGGGAGATTCTGCCATCTCAAAAAAAGGTGATCAATATCCTTAGCGACCTTCTTTATATTAATCTGCACTATACTGTTGAGGTCTGATGTTAATATTATGCCCAAGTATCTAAACTGGCTGCTTTGAACTCCCTCCCAAGTGTACACCCGCCAGCTCATTATTTCAGTTTTCGAATTGTTGATCAGGTAGCCGGAGTGCCACCCGAAATCGATCATTATCTCCTCCACTCTAGGAAACACCGCTGCCGGATTTGCGGTGTAAACCAGCAAATCGTCAGCGTATAGCGCCAACTTGCAGCTGTAATTCTTTACTCTAAAAGGTGTGATCAGGTCATCAATCCTCAGCGCCTGCGCCAAAGGCTCGATATAAACATCGAACAGGAGGGGTGAGATAGGGCACCCCTGTCTGGTTCCCCTATTTATTATGAAGCATGGTGTCAAAAACCAAATTTAATAAAATCGCAGCTGAGGCACCCTCATAGCATCCCCTCAATGTTTGAATAAAGGTTGTACCAAAACCCATAGTACTCAGGACATCCCACAGGAATCCCCAATTGATGCGGTCGAAGGCCTTCACAGCGTCATATGCAGCCACTGCCAAGGGTTCCGACCGTGCCACCGCTAGGTCAATACTGCCTATCAACTGCAGGGTCAACTCGTGGATATATCTACCTGGTATAAAGCCTTTCTGGTCAGAATTAATAAGTAGTGGGGCCAACTTAGCCAATCTCCCTACCAAAACGCTAGTAAAGATCTTATAGTCCGCGTTTAGCAGGGAGATAGGCCAAAAAGAATCTGGCTTAAGGGTTTTTTTCCCTGGTTTTAATATAAGCAGAATTGTGGACTCCTTCCACGATGGCAGGGCCCTACCCTCTGGGCTGTAAACATAATTAAACAGTTCACATAACCTTGGCACCAAGACATCTTGAAAGACTTTATACACTTCGCCAGGGAGAGCGTCAGGCCCTGCCGCTTTATTGTTTTTTATTTTTTTTATGTGGAGTCTAATTTCTTCCTCCGTAAAGGGGCTATTGAGCATATCTCAACCTTCATCTGTCAAACTGGGCAGAGCCTTACTCTTCAGCCACCGCAGGGTATTCACAGAGCTTGGGGACGACTCTTCCTCATATAGTTCAGAGAACAGGAAGAGAAGACATTTTTCCATATCCTCCTGGTGACAGGATATGATACCCTGATCGTCTATGATTAACCTATTTATATTATTCCTTACCTGGTCTGCTCTAATCTTACTGGCCAATATTGCCCCAGCTCTTTCGCCATACTCGTAGTTCTCCATAGAATATACGGCCCACTGTGCCTTAACTTTCAGATCTAACAATCCTCGATATTCTGAGCGGAGGCGTTCTAATTCCAGTAAAACTTGTGGTAGATTATCTGCATGAGTACTCAATCTTAAGATCTCCAAAGATGAAATTTTGTCTTCCACAATTCTGAATTTTGTCGCCTCCTCCCTATTACTTGAGCTAGTCAGACTGTGGAACTGACCTCGAATATGGGGCTTATAGGCGTCCCAGACAAATTCAAGTGGGGCTGAACCGATATTGTCAGAAAAGTAGTTATTGGTAGAAGTACCCACCGCAGTGACTATGTCCTGATTAATTAAGACTGCCCTTCAGGAGTGAAAAAATGATAGGGGCATGGTCGGACAAAATGCTTGGAAGTATTTTTATACCGACCAGGGCCTCTAAACATGACCTGTCTACAAGGATATAGTCCAGTCCTGAAGCATGCCCATGTTTTTTGCTAAAATAGGTAACGCCCAGTGCTGTCCCCCTCTTAACCTTCCAGGCATCTATTAGACCTAGCTCATGGATCATATTAAACACGGCACAACGGGATCTCGGGACAGCAACATGCTGGCTATAGTTAGAACGATCCTGTCGAGGATCAAGGAGAACATTAAAGTCCCCCCCTATGACCACGGGAGAAGTGACCTCAACCAAATTGGACTGCACTTTCAGTAGACAGGCAGGATCATCTATGTTCGGCCTATAGTAAGATACAATTGTCAGTTCACTTCCACTAAAATCAGCCCGCACCAAAACCCATCTTCCTGACTGGTCTGTTTAAATTGACTTTATAGATCCTCCGACCCCAGTTTTAATCAAGATTGCAACTCCCTTATTCGCCACCATCCGCCCAGAACAGCAAAATGCTCCTATCCATCTAAGTTTCCCCAAAACCTCTTTACTCTCACTGGAACTTAGGTGGGTTTCCGGAAGAAGAATTACATTGGTGGAAGATTGTTCCAAATATTTTAAAATCTGCCTACGTCTCCGGGGGCACCGGAGCCCATTAACATTCCAGGAGATAAATGGTACCTTATTGCAAGTCATCAGGTGGCCTCCGTCCCCTCCTCCTTACCCAAACACTGATGCGCCCATCTGTTCAGTTGGAAACTCTTGTAGACTAATGTGAAATGAGTACTCCATTTTTTCTTTTCTCCCCTTGCCACCCCGTGCCCCCTTTCCCACTGCCCCCACCCCCTTGTGACCCCTGAACCCCCCTACCTCCCTGGGGAACCCTCCCTTTCTTCCTGAGCATTACGCTCTTAGATGAATACCCCTCCCATTCTGTGTATGGTTGTGTATAATGCGTAGATGGTACAACAAAAGATTGCCTTTTATCAGTAGTGGATACTACCTAACAATTGGATAAGTTATATAGACTGTACTTAAGTGTGTATCGAATTACTAGCCCTGCTATTCTCTCAAAACCACTATGCCACCTACCCTACCCTTACCGCCCAGCCACTTGCATCACCTCTCCACTCCCCCCCTTGCTGCCCGCCCTAATCTTTTCAATCAGATTGTCTGCATCCTCAATCTGGCGTATGTTGTACATGTGATTGTTCCACATTACGCGGAGTGAGGCAGGAAATTTCAACTGGGCGCGAGCTCCCAAGGAGTTAAAAGTCACCAATCTCTTGCCCATCTCCTAATGTTTTGTTGCAGTTATGTGGGAAACATCTGAGCGGATTGTGAAAGAAAATGGGCTGGAAAAATAGGTTGATCTTATAGAGCCTGCTGTAAGGGCCAAAGACAGAATCCTTTCTTTGGTGGCATAGGTAAGGAAGTTGACCAAAATCTTCCTAGGGCGCTCTTTCCCTGGGTTCCGCCTGTATTGGTCGCGATGGACCCTCTGGATGTCAGCTAATAGATCTTGGTCGACATCAGGGGAGTCCTTTAGGATTGTCGTTTTGAGGACCGCAACGATGAATGCCTTAATATCGCTCCCTTCAAGATCTTCAGGAACGTTAACAATTTTTTTATTATTCCTTCTTGAATGATTTTCAAGCCTCTCAAGGTCATCCTTCATCTCCCGATTCTGCTGAACCAACTTATCCATGGTGACTGCGGAGGTGCTAAGGGCTTCCTTGATCTTAGGTAGCTCCACTTCCAGTGCATCGGTCCTTAGTAAGACCTCCTCAACTTTTCGGGCCAATGCCTCATAAGATGCCTGAATGGCGATCTGATTTGCCTCTGATGTAGTGAACCGCTTCCCTATATCCTCCTTTAACCCCAATAGAATATCCGCCAGAGTTCTCGGGACAGATATTGTTGGTAGAGTGTCATCTGTAGGTGCGCCATTAATGGTTAACTGGGAGCCTTCCTCTTTACGACTGCTTACATCCTCCTTACGACTGCTTGGGTCATCCTTCGAATTCCGCTGATTGAGCTGCTCAGTATCTTGGATGTCCAGAGCAGAAAAACTATTTGAGAGTTCTACCGTTGGATGCACCATGTGCTGCTTAGGGGACGAAAAAAGCTGAGGTAGTGGGCTGAGCTGGGACGACATGCAAGTGCTGCTTGCTGAAGCAACTGCAGGAACGCCATCCAGAGCAGTGACTTCAGCTGCCGCATTGATTTTAGCGCAGTTTGCAGCCATCCTTTTTGCTCTATCTGAAACACCCGAAGAGAGAACTTTATAATAGGACTTCAGCGATGGAGTAACTCTTAGTAGAACAGGTGCACCGCCCTTTGCTTTTTTCCTGCCTTTTCCTCTCCCGAGGGGGTGTCTATACGACTGTGATTCCCCTTCCCCTTCCCTTTCTGGGAAGTAGCTTTAATTTGAATTACTGGAGGGGAAATAGATGGTTTTAAAGGCACTGGCGTTATATTGGCAGCCCGATTTCGTAGTGTATAGCGACTGACCCCCACCTCAGAAGTGGATATAGTCAAAGCAGAGCCCAATTTGCCTGGGTGAACGCTAGGGTGTAGGCTAGCAGCGCTATGACCACTTTTCTCCATACAGGGCTCCCACCCCTCACTACCAGGGACCTGTGGGTAGTAGATTAGGGCAAAAGCTGGACTGTCCTCAATGTCCGATGGACCCCCACAATTTACTCGTCCCCCGCACCCCCGGGCTAAACTTGCCCCCCTCAAATTGCCGGGGATATTTAGAGCAACAACCACTGGCTTATTATTGTAGCCCCCACTGCAAAAGTATCTCACAGTCACATGTGTCTTACCAGGGACCGGGCTTACCGCACCCGCAGCGACAGCCGAATATGTTGTCCATCCGCCTAAACTCCGGGTCAGTCTTCCAGGGTTTCACCGCCAAGGTCTAGTAGCACCGAGCTCCCGGAACCAAGCAGGTTCTGTAAGCGAGCAGCCCTCTCTCTCTTGACCATCTGTGTTTGCCATCTGCCGATTTCAGATTACCGGTGGTGAGCAAGATTTAGGAGACCAGGGGGGGGGGTATCAGCCTCACACCCCTCGGGAGGCCGGTAGGCTCAATGAGAAGGGAGAAGGGGAAAAAAAACGAAGTACCACTACTGCATAGCACCGCTAATTGCCAGCAAGCTATCGAGGTGCGAATGCCATACACAGGGGGAGGAGCTCCATCACGGCCGTTAGCTTCCGGCCGTCATGCCCCCCACTGGGTGCTTAAGATTAAATGGGACCTGATGTGCTCTCTGTATCTCTAGAGGCTGCTTCCAGTCCTCGAGATCCGGAAAAACCTTAGATAACATGTTGACCATATTCGCCCGCGTATCAGACCCTTCTTTTGCATCTGGTACACCTAGCATCCGCAGATTGTTTTGGCGCTGTCTTTTTTCATGGTCCTCTAGTTTCCACTGTATATCGACTATTTGGGCATCATGAGCTTAAGTGCTTGTGAGCGTGGCTGCTACGTCACTCTCTAAGGTTTCTCTGGATTATATGAAAAACTTTGTTGAAATCTTTAGAAGCTTACAGGCTCAAATTGGACTTGAGAGCCTGAATGAAGTGTAAAAGAGGTCAGGGGAAAGCGGCAGAAGTATTAATCTCTTAATAACTCTTAATATTCTGAAGGTGAAAGGGGGTGAAAAATAGGTAAACCCCAGAAGGATGGGATTGTTATTAGTAAACCTAGCAAAGCAGATGTTGCGGCTCGCCTTAAAGCGAAAACACGACAAGCTTTGGCAAAGAAAGCCGCACTGTGGGCCGCTGAGGATAAAGATAAGGAAAACATATCCACTTCCCCTGGTCTTGACAGCACCCTTGAGAGCTCAGAGGTTGAGCCCTCCCCCACCTCCGTCTCTCAACAAAATGAGGGGCAGCCTGGAGCAGTGGATTTAGTGCGTGACCAAACGTGCACAGCTCGGAAGGTTATGTCTAGGCTGAATCCCTCTCAGGCTCAAGATTCAGCAGCTAGAAAGAGCGCAATCGAAATCTCTGTGAACTCGATGTCACCACAGCCCCATTTACAATCCCAGCCTCAGCTTCAATCAGGATCTGAAGACCTGGTTTTGCCAGAGGCTGTATTGGCGCAGGTAGATCCTAAGTTGGGAAGCACGTATACTGGCACTAATGAACCCACTAAGTAACGCCAGCCATAATAGGGAGACAACAGGGGCCTACCAGTTAGATATCAGAGATATGCTGAACTTAATTTTGGATGAGATACGCGGAATGAAAAAAGCGCAGCAAATGGAAATTGCTGCTCTGCACCTAAGTTTGGGAAACATCAAAGAAGTGATGTCAGGCTTTCCCATAAGATTACAGGAGGCAGAAGCCAGATTTTCAGTGTTGGAGGACCAAATGAGCACGGCTATGGGAGAGGCAAAAGAGGCGGCGAAAAAGAAAGCTACCTTGTGAACAAACTGGAGGAACTTGAGAATCACTCTCGGAGGTCTAACCTCCGGATTGTGGGGTTCCTGAAGGAATAGAAGGTTCTCAACCCCTCCAATGGGTGAACTCATTTGATAAACAGAAAGTTTTGCCTGAGTTTTATGGCGACCTTACTATCACTAGAGCTCGCCGAGTTCCTGCACATCCTTTCCCTTGCTCCACGATACCAAGAACTATTTTGCTGAACTTCGCGGAATTCCGTATCAAGGAGAGAATCCTGACAAGAGCGATTCAGCAGAGACAGTTTTCAGTGAATGAGACTAATAAGTGTCAGACATTTTCTGAAATCAGGCCCGGACTGGCCGTTGCGGGCACCGGGCAATCCCCCGGTCGGCCGCATGGGTGGGGGCCGATTTTGGGCCCCAGGGGGCCGTTTTTGTTACAGGGCCGTTCTTTGCAGCATAGCTGCAAAAACGGCCCTGTAACAAAATCGGCCGAAAACCGACCCTCGCAAAGAGTGCGGTCTCACCCCCAGGAGAGAGGGGGGGCCGGCAGAGCACTTTGCCAGGGCCGATTTCGGTCCCCAGTCCGGCCCTGTCTGAAATGACTGTCGCTGCTACGCATAGGAGGAAAGAATTCGTAAAAGTCCTTCATTTGTTTAAAGTCCATGGCGCCCAAGCTTTAATTGCCCATCAGTCCACACTAAGGGCCTTAGTTAAAGGGAAGTTCTTTATGTTCTCAGATTTAGAAGAAGCACAGGCCCTTTTAAAAGAGATCTCGGAAGGGTCCAGCACTTGAATATTTGTTTATACACAGATTTATCAATGGCAAGGATGGCAATGACTAGGACACCCTTCCCCTCGTTACAAGCGGGGTAGTCTAGCCTCTGGGATGGTCTTTAAAATATGGCCGGGGGACCTTAGGCTAGCGGGATCTGTATTGAAGGGCAGATAGAACCACTCTTGTAGGGCTCTCGGATTTAGAAGGCAAATATTGATTACATAGAAATTTGTTGTCTTAAATTGTGGAGATAGTAGGGCAAGGCCTCTTTCCCCGTTAGGCCAGACCGCTATGCTGAGCTGTTAAATGTTCACAAAAGGGGTCTTCTGCCTTTATAGTGTTTGCCTACACGTTAATAGTTCACAATTTAGGGGATTGCCGGGAGAGCTAGGGGTAGGGTCACTCAGGTGTAATAACATTATACCCAGGTTAGATGGGTGGGGTGGAATGTGGTCAACGTGGCCGGTGGGGGGATTCCCACATTTCGGGGGGAGGGGTCACAAGGGGGGACGGAAGCATAAAGGAAAAACAAAGTCCTTTTTTTCAAGTTTGTTTAGGTTTCATACATCCATTTTCTAGATTGATACGGTGTCAGATAGTGCATGGGAGGCTGTCTAGGTGGCTAAAGTTGTTTTGTTTTTTTCTCTATTGTGGTTAGTAAGGATTTGCTGAAAGTAGTCTCTTTTAATGTTAACGCCTCAACAATAAAAAGACAATGCGGGCAATTGAATTGTGGATTAAAACAGAAAATCCAGCAGTGATTTTATTGCAAGAGACCCACATACCAATTGCAAAGCTGTCAGAATTTGTATGTTCAAGTCTTGGGCAGCCTATAGGGGATTTTCTTCATCCTCAGCCTCCCATAGAGGGACAGCAATATTTTTAAGTAATAGCTTCCAGGCGGAGGTTGTTAATTTTGATAAAGATCAGTGTGGTCGTTGGTGCTGGGTTACTTGCATTATTGGACAGAGAGTCCGATAACCTTCACCGGTATATATGCCCCAGTAGATGATAATCCAAAAGTTTATGAGGATCTCTTTCAATCCCTAATTCAAGCACCCGGTGAGTTGATTCAGGGGGGAGATTTTAATGTTCTAATGAATCCCAAAATCGACTCTTCAGGGCTGGCTAAAAAACAACTGAAACCCAAACTTTTAAGAACTATACAAACATTATGGGGCAACCTTGGACCTACAGTATCCATGGCGTGTTGCCTTTCCAACCAAAATAGTTGATACTTGTTGGTCAGGTAGATTCCACACCTCATCACGCATCAATTTCTTTTTGGTCTCAGAGAATGTGCTTTATCAGCAGAGATCCCTGCATAACGGATTCTCAGATCATGCTATGTTGGTATTTGATCTACAACTAGTAGATCGTTCTAGGACCCCTAAAAGATGGATTTCTAAATAGGCTATATCTTAATGAAGAGGATTGGGTGGGTTTTGTTGAGACAGAGATCAGAGAATTCCTTTTACGAAATTACGATTCCGCACCCTTAAATGTGGTGTGGGATACACTTAAGGCGTTTATCTGGGTGCTAATCATTGGAAAGGATGCCGAAAATATGAAGAAAGTCAAGAAAGATAAGCAAATCCTGGAGCAGAAGGTTCAAAGGTCTTACTCTGTATTTCTCAATAATCCTACTGTGTTTAGCCAGCGCCAGTTGGATCAGGCTAAATGTGATCTCAGTGCAAAACATTACATGCAAAGTGAATCTACCTTTCAACAATACCAACAAAAAATATATGAAGAAAGTGATTTTATGGGTAGGTTCTTGGCCTGGCAGGCTAGGGAGCAGGCTGCTTCTAACCAGATGAATGCACTAAAATGCCCCTTAACTGCCTCTCGTATAGACTACCTAGTTAAAATGAGTGATATAATGCTAAAGCATTATGGGTCTATAAATGGTCAACAGCAGACTGCTGATATTACATCTTTGAGATGGTTGTTTGCAGAAAAATGGATTACCGACACTATCGGATAGTGAAAAAATTATCTATGGCAAGACCTTTTACAAAGAAAGAGTTTTGATGGGGTTATTAATAATCTACCAAACAGCAAGGCCTGTGGCCCGGATGGGTTCCCGGATGAGTTTTAAACAGTTTTTTATAGTTCAGTTTTGGATTTTTTTCTTCGGTTAGTAAATTCTATGTTGGATGGTGGGGCGATACCAGAGTCCTTTAGACAAGGCAACATAGTCAGTTTCCTTAAAAAGGGTACAAATAGTGAGGACCTGAATTCTTATCGTCTGATTAAGTTACTAAACTCGGATTATAAAATTGTCACTAAATTGTTATCTATTCAGTTGAATCAATATGCCTCACATTTGATCCATCCGGACCAAAATGGTTTTATCGCTGGTAGGCAGCTTGCCACCAATACACATTATCTAACCGAGGCATTGGATTATTTTCACACCCAGAGGATACCAGCATTAGTCCTTCTTTAAGAAGAAGAGAAGGCTTTTGACCTTGTTGTATCGGAGACTCTGTTCACTATTTTACGATACTTCGGTATTTCCTCAAAGATCACGGGCCTGATTCAAAATGTATATCTCAATGCTAATGCCAATGTAATTGTCAATGGTTCGGTGGGCAGGCAGGTTAAAGTAAAACGAGGCACAAGGCAAGGGTGCCCCTTATCGCCAGTTCTCTTTGCTTTTTTTATTGAACCATTGGCAAATGCTATAATGACCTGTGCTGATATTCGTCCCCCAATTCCATCTTTGGCAACATTTAAATTATATGCCGATGACATCATGCTTATTATCAAACCAGAGAAAGATATGCAGGCAAAAGTCTTTCAGATCTTTGAAGATGTGAGGTCTTAGTTGGGTGTAGAATTAATAAAAAGAAAACTGAGATTATACAGTGCGGTGGCGCAGGTCTGGATTTGCACCCTGATATTCTTTCATGTGTCAACACTAAACCTAAGAGGTATTTGGGGGTTTATTTTTCTGAAAGTGTAAGTGATCTATACCACCTGAATTTTGCCCCGCTTTTACGAAAAACTCAGACTTTTACGTTGGAATTCTCTTCTATTATCTATTCTGGGCCGGGTAGCACTGAATAAAATGTCTGTTCTTCCTCTCTTGAATTTTTTTTTTTCGACCATCCCTTGTATTTTATTAGGCTCCTTTTTTCTATGTTTACAGCCATCCTCCGGGCAAAAAAGACACCGTGAATTACACTTAGCCCTTTATACAAAGAGTTGGAACAGGGAGGCTTAGCTCTTCCGAATCTCAGGGATTATTACTTTGCCTTTTTGCACAATATATATCTAGATTCAAGTCTCAACAACAATCAAAACTTTTTATCAATAGTTTTATGAATCTAATGTGCAAGGAAAGCCAGATCCACTCCCCTTTGTCAATAAATCTCCTAAATTGGTTTGGTATAACTGGCCTCAATGGTTTTCAAAAAAACGTCAGGCTCTCTACAAAAGATATTCCATCCCAGTAGTTAATTCTGATACTCCGTTATCTGGCCTTCTGCCATTTGCAGGGATTAGAGAATCGTCTGTGGGCCTCGGTTGAATTTCGTAAAGTCTCAGATTTTCTGAGAAATGGAAAATGGTTGACTATGTTTGAAATGTCACGATTGATTTCTAATGATTTTATTCTTCTGGGGTCATATAACATTTTTAATAAATTCCTTAGGGGCATATTATCAAGGGATTTATCTCCGCTTTTTTGGCATTAAAAGCCAAGAAAGCGGAGATAAAATTATCTCCCTATTACCTAGCTGTCGCTAACACCAGTTAGCGACAGCTAGTAGGAGATAGCGACCATCTTGGGCCCGCTTTGCATATCAGAGAAATTTATCACTAATGACATGCAAAGTGGGCGTGCCAAGATGTTAGCGACTGGAAACAGTCGCTAACATCGCTATCTCCTATTACCAACTTTTGGAGATATTCGCGCTAAGCGCAAATATCTCCAAAAGCTAACACCTGCCCTGAGCAGTTCTTAGCCATGTTATCCAATGGGAGTTGGATAACATGGCTAAGAGCATTTGCTCGGTAATGCATGAATATCGCTGACTTTTCAGCGATATTCATGCATTTCGGCCGATTTTTATCGCTTAGGAGATACACCTTGATAATATCAAGGCTCCTAAGCGATAAAAATCGTTGCTACACGGCGATAAAATTATTGCCGCTAAGCCAACCTAGCGATAATTATCGCTAGTTGTTGGTAATATGCCCCTTAGTGATTTAGACATATCCCAAATTTGCAAACAACATCATTTAGCTCTTGAACTTTTAGAGGATACGTCTTGCAGAAAACCTGGGGCATGGAAAAAACGATTAGCCTCAGTTAAGGGCCTCGATCTTGGACAGAAGGCAATTACAAAATGGAGGAAGTATGAAGAATTAGAAATCTCCACCAGTATGTGGTCGGCTAATAATAAACTTAATTTCAGTACGTTAAGAGGTGCGAATTGGCAAATGATGTTATTCTTTAGTAAGTGGTAACTTTACAGAACCCCTCTCTCCCTTTCTAAAATGTATACCAACCAATCGGCGCACTGCTTTCGCTGTATTAATCATCCTACAGCTAATTGGTCACATATCTTGTTGCAATGTCCTAGGATTCAGAGGTTCTGGGAGGATATTTTATGTCACTTGGAATCTGAATGCAGTATTCTATTAGAATTTAATAATGTGTTAATTGTTATAGGTTTTGAACCAGATCTTCTCTTTCCTGGTAAACTTGTTCAATTTTTATACATTGCAATGGCAGTTACCAGATCTCTTGTGTTGCAAAGATGGCGTACTGATCCTATTCCTTCTGTCCAGGAGTGGCTCCATACGATGAAACCGGTTTAAAGAAGTGAACACACCTATGCTTTATGGGTAGAGGACCTTGGGAAGCCTAAAAAGGCTTAAAGTATTTTTGTCTGTCGCTTTTTTTCATCTGTTCATGATTTCTCTGGGTTTTTGTGTTATTTATTAATCCATGTAATTCTAATAGTTTGCCTAAGGTAATTTCTTTTTTTATGGATGTATGTGTCTTAATGTATTGTGATGTGGACTTCAATAAAAAAAAAAGGAATCTAAAACTCCTACCAGCCAGTGTGAACCCAAACAAATATCTTCTGTCTGGATGAATAGGAATACTAAAGAAAGCATTTTTTAAATCAATGGCAGAAAAGAATTTAGCAGTAGAAGGAATCATCGTCAAAAGCGTGGTGATATCAGGAACCACCGGAAACTGTGGAACTACTATTTTATTAACCTCGCGCAAATCAATCACAAAACGGTAAACATTATCATTATTGTCACAGAAGCCTGAGGGTCTCCTTTTAAGAATCAGAAGACTAGGGCTATTACAAATATTGGCAGACATTTCATCAACTACTCCCTTTTGTATCAAATCATGAATTAACTAAAGAAGAGCATGTTCGCCCACCTGAGGTAACCTGTATTGAAACTGCTGGTATATGCAACAGGCCTACATACTCTCACCTCTTGCCCATAGAGAGAGTGGGACTTCAGCAAATTCAGCTGGAAGGTGTGCATCCTGAGACAAACACTGTTTATCAATCTTTTTTCGGACCCATAGTAATATTGTCCCCTGCAGGAGAGCAATAGATAGTAGAATGTAACTTCTTTAGCAAATCCAAACCCATTAAATTTTCACCACATTTTGATGTCAACAAAAATGGAGATTCCACAGTGAAAGGACCAGCAGCCAATGTAAGGGGGCGTGAAATGGGGCTTACAACAGGTCCACCTGTAAAACCTACTGAAACATTATTGTGGCCAGACAGAGACACAACTCGGGGACCATATGTCAAGAAACTGAACTCTTTGCGCACCTGTGTCCCCCTAAAATTCCTTAGTCGAGCCTTGCAAATCCCCTGTGACATATGGACCACGCTGACCTCCAGGTATCTGAACTAATCCCTCACCCTGTCCCTGGCTGTCCTAGCTATAAGACATCCCTGTCACTTCATCCATATCATAATCATCATGATAGCACTGTCCATCGCAATGGTCATCAAAGTAATTGTTATCATAATTACTCTGTGAAACCGCAGCATTCTGAGCTCTATCGGTCCCACAACCTCTTCCACCAGATCCTCGCCTTCTAGGAGTTGCAACCTTCTGTAAAAGCACAGGGCACTGGCTACGCCAATAACCCTCTTTCTTACAGTACGCACACTGATTTGGCCCTAAAGGTGTGATTGAAAGCTGCCTGCTAGTACGTGGAAGCTGTCTGTAAGGACTACCTCGTCCTCTACTATTGCCCCAAAATGCTTGCTGCAACAACACCTTAGTCTTTAGATCTTTATGGGGCATATTATCAAGGGTTTTATCTCTGCTTTTTTGGTTTTAAAAGCCAAGAAAGCGGAGATAAAATTATCTCCCTATTACCTAGCTGTCGCTAACACCAGATAGCGACAGCTAGTAGGAGATAGCGACCATCTTGGGCCCCGCTTTGCATATCAGAGAAATTTATCACTAATGACATGCAAAGTGGGTGTGCCAAGATGTTAGCGACTGGAAACAGTCACTAACATCGCTATCTCCTATTACCAACTTTTGGAGATATTCGCGCTCAGCGCGAATATCTCCAAAAGCTAACACCTGCCCTGAGCAGTTCTTAGCCATGTTATCCAATGGGAGGTGGATAACATGGCTAAGAGCATTTGCTCGGTAATGCATGAATATCGCTGACTTTTCAGCGATATTCATGCATTTCGGCCGATTTTTATCGCTTAGGAGATAAACCTTGATAATATCAAGGCTCCTAAGCGATAAAAATCGTCAATACACGGCGATAAAATTATTGCCGCTAAGCCAACCTAGCGATAATTATCGCTAGTTGTTGGTAATATGCCCCTCTGTTTCTTATCAGTCTTATCTTTCTCCTCCTGATCGAGATGTTTATAATATTGGGCCATATTCAAAATAACGGAGGAGGAAAATGTAGACCAAGAACTTTCAGACGCTTGCAAACGAGTTATTATTTCAGGAAGAAGATTAGTAACAAACCTATCCACAAACAAGTGAACTCCCCCCTCAGTGGACATATCCTGCCCAGTATAATCCAAAAATGTATCTTCAAACCGAGTAAAGAAGTCAGACACACTCTCATCCTTCTTCTGTCCACAAGCCATCAATCTATCTGAACTTCTTAGGTGGAATAAGAGCATGGATGTAAGTAATAAAACGATCAGGCAAACAAGTATCTCTGAAAGGGCTAATCTCCTGGCTTCCTTTCCTGATACCATCCTTTAATCACATCCAATTTACCACCCAATTCTGCAATTGTCATAGGGGTCACAGTGGTCAAAGATGGCGAGGACAAAGAAGGGGCAGGAGGTGCCGTAGCCAAAGCCGTTTAAAGAACAGCCATTGATACGGAACCAACAGAGGCAGACGAAACAGGCAGCTGTAACTGTAAGGAAACTGTAGGGTATATTCTCTATGGGGCATAAGGAGTTGGGGGTCGGGTATCTAACAGCTCCTCCACCATAGTATCATTTTCCTCTTTGGCCAAATAATATTTATCAATGTGTAACCAAAATCTCCTAACTTCACATTCAACTCCTGTCTTTTGTTTTTCTCTATCATATGCTACAGCTTTCTGGGCCAATGTTTGTATTTTCCCCTTTTGTGCATCTCTTTCCATCTTTAACCATCTTTATCTAGCCTCCTTCTGACAAGTTCGAAGAGAATCAAACATTGACTGCCTACTTTGTCTTTTAAACAACTGTTCCTGTAAAAAAACAATCTTTTGTTCATCAAAAGTGCCTGTCAACGGCCACTGCAACTCGGCGCTGTCCCTCATATATTTGTGACATAATGTACTAAACATAATAGGTCCTAGACCATGTTTCAGATACATATCAAAGTTAGGGTCAAAGTCAGGCTGAGCTTCATCAAATCGAGCATCTGCAGAATAACAACGTCAACACAAATTCCAAATTTTGCTGAAGCCAGGCATTTCAAAAACAAAACAAGTTTGGTATTTTTACCTGGCAAAGTAGTTGCAAGTACTTTTTACCCAAACAGTCCTCAGATGTACCAAACTCAAACCACAATGGTACCTGTAGAAAAGATACCAAGGCCCATCCTCGTCGCCAGTGTAGAAAAGATACCAAGGCCAGGATGAAGTTTCTTAGGAGTTTATTAATAGCACTGCTCTCCCGATCAAGTCAAGTACGTTCTGAATCTTAACCAACTCCCACCTTCAAAAGATGCAGCAGCATGTGCACCAACAACAACTACATTCACGAGATAGACACGAGTACATCTCTTGCTATCTCGTGTTACATACACTATATAACAGTACCATATCCACAAAGAACCAAAACAAACTCACCTGATATCAGTAGCATAATTAAACCAGTTCTCCACTGCCGACTCTTCAGACAAATCGGTCAGATCCGAGGGTTTCACAGTTTAGGACTACAGTCGGGATGACAACTGGGCTATGCACCGTCCGGCAAGATGGAAGGGGCAGCTGCAAGCAAATATTACTCATCGTACAGGGATCCCCAACTGTCAGTCTGACTCGACGATGGCCTAACCTCTCCCCTATCTGCGGAAAGGGGCTGGATCAAACACCCGTAGGAGTCCCTGTTCGGGGGCACCTGAAGGAAGTGGCCCGTTTAGGGTAACCCGCTTCAATAATGACAACCTCTCAACCGTCTGTACCAAATGAACAGTTGGTCAGACAGCAGAGAATACAAACCAATAACTGTTTATTAATATACACTCAGAGCGGAGCACAGTCTTCCCAGTCGCTAAGAGTGCTGCAGAGAGTACTGAAATCGGCAAGCATAAAGACACAATATGTATGTCTTGTAACTTGGCGAACACACCCACAATCGAATTTTCCAGGCAGGTGCAGCTAAAAAGTAATATACAAAAAAAACGGCTTCAGCGTTTCTATCATTTACAAAGTATCTCAATTCCAAGGTCATTCCATTTGGGCCCACCACTAGACAAGTGGGAGAGGGCCTCTAACTAGTGAGAAAGTTATGCACTAATAGGAACAGTCTACTCATTACGAGAACAAGTCTAACATGGCAGAACACAAAACTTATAGTGGAGCATTTCTCAGAATTGAACTAGATCAGTTTCAAACAGCCTAAAAGGGCACCTAGAAAGAAAATGGCGCAGCGAATGCTTACTTACATACGGCAATGTGCAAACGTGAACATTTCTATTCTAACTTTAATTACAACAATCCATGTTTGAGTTTTACTTGTAAGTAAAGTAAAGAAATGGTGGACTTTCTAGACATCAGAGTGTATTGCAAAGATAATATGATTGAAACAACTCTATTCAGAAAACCAACTGCCACAAACAGTGTTTTCAATGGCACCTGTTTCCACCTAAATTCATCAATAAAATGCCCTACTTAATTTTTGTGAAGGAGACGGAATTGCTCTGATGCTGAAGACAAAGACAATAAATTCTGTGAGATAATACTGAGATTTAGGAGAAAAGGATATCAATGGAGAGATAGCAAGAAAGTATTTGAATCAGTCAAACAAAAAGCTGAACTCAGACATGCAGTACAAAGAACAACCACATTTTGGATGGAAAATTGGTTGAGACATTAAATTGATTCTTACATATAGCAAAGAGCGAGTTGTGATTCAGAAGATCATCAAGAAATATTGGATTCACGTAAGTCAAGACCCAGATATTGGCTAAAGATGAGATTAACAACCTCAAATTACATTCAGGAAAGTTACCTCTTTAAAAGGTAAACTAGTAAGAAGCCACTTTTGTTAAAAACTGCCCACTACTTGGCTTCAAGCTGTTTGAAATGGATTTATTAAATGTAATAAATGCAAAGCTTGTACAACAGGTAAGAACACAAAAACCATCTTGGATTATGAAAAGTGCATCACAGTTATCAAACAAAGAATAACATGTGACTCACAATATGTGGTTCATGTTTTAGAATGTAAATGTGGCATCAAATGTGTAGGAACACCAAAAAAGAGAATTCTCGAACATTTAAGATCTATTAAAAAAAAAGTTATGCCATTGCAAAGAACTATATGAAACATCATATCTGTGATTGCAAAATAATGAGGTTTTATTGGATTGCCATGGATAAAAAAAAGCAAGAGCTGCGGAGACAGAACATGTCAACTTCACCAACTGGAATCTAAATAGATTATTAGGCTAAGAACAAAAATCCTATGTAAACACAAATGTGATGAATTTATGTACACCAGTGAAATTTAGAAACAAAATTCAACAAATCAGTACGTTGGTATATAAAATGGAAAGTCCTTTCAGAATCTTATAATGGAATAACATTTATATAATTGAGGATAATGTAGAAAAGATGAATCAAGACTTTCTAGGACCGCTAAGCTATTTGCAGTCTTGGAGCTTATTTACAAGGCCTTTGTGCCACCCATGCATCACTTTTATTGATACACCAACAGTGCAATGGGCTTCCCCATATTTACAATACCATGTAAAATCACATTTACATGGCCCTGCATGACTTTTCATGACCATGTAAATATGTTTCCCTGTCATGCAGAACTCTGCATGAAAGGAGAGTTCCATGGGTGTTGCTGTGGGTGTTCCCACGCAACAGCCATGGAGCTTGATGCATTTCCAGATTTACAACATTGTGTAAAACTGGGAATGCATCAGAATCCTATGCCTCCCCTGCTGCTGTTCATTTCGAAAGTAGTATGTTGCTTCTAGACTGTGTTGTGAACTTGTGATTTACTGGTTCAAGAGAGTGTTCCAAAGAGAGTTGCCATGCAAACTCAGCTAAAAGACAGTGGGAGAAAGGGCATTAAACAGATGGTAGTGTATTTAGTTGAAGTTAGAGTGGTTGAGTCTCATTATTTAAGAAGGAGGGTATATTTTACAAGTCAGGAGTTTCTCATAAAGTGTAGTGTAGTTGTAAAGTATTGAAAATACAAAGATAAATAGGTTTTTGAACTCCTGTACATATTTGCAAAGTCGTTGTGAATTTACACAATGGTCAGAATTGAGTGTTGTGATAAATTCACTAATATGTCCACAAACATCGTAAGATTTGGCTTCTTCAGTAAGGTGCAAGAAAAGGTTAGGAAGTACTGACCAATGAGAAGTAGAATAACAAATGTAAAATGTGAAACAGACATTTTATTTGCTAACTATGCAGTATCACTGAAAGTAAAATTGAAAAGAATGTCATTAATGGTTGCTTTGTTAGAGAGTAGTGTACCATTCTTCTGCTTAGTTTTCACATTTTCTTTGATAGTACTGTGCAACTGACAACATAAAAAATATTGGCCAAGAAACTCAATTAACACGTATGTGAATTAGAGTGTAGTTTTAAAAAATGTGACTGAAAAGATACATGTGTACATTAGGTTGATGAAAGTGTAAGTGATAAATGCAAATGCATGGTGATACAAGGCTATCCTGTTTTACATGTGTTTCTGTGGTTATGAACGCCCGGCCCCCAGTAATGGTGGATTGACTCGGCATGCAGGCGTGTGGCAGGTTGACGTGTTTGATCCCGGTTCTGTGAACTTTGCTATGTGACAGCTTATGGTTGTGCTTTGGATTGTTGGCACCCTTCATTTCGCCGCCCGAGCGCTGTGTGTTCCCGAGCAAGTTTGGAGAGAGCCCGCTGTAAAATGTGGGGCTGTGGTGGCTGAGGTAGGTGCGGAAGGTAGGTTTGCATATAGCCAGTGTCTAACCCAGGGTGGTGTGGAGTGCAAAAAAACGATGGATTTAGGCCCAGATCTTTGTACTGGGGTGAATGTATGACATTGTTCTACATTCTGTCCATCCACTGTGTTTTTTGCAATTTTCACCCCGAGTGGGCTGGGTATGCTCAGACGTGAGTCCCAGGCTCTCCATACCACTGGAGTCAAGCTATCCAGGCTGATGAAGGCTGATAGCCAGAAACCGGTCCTTGGATGCTTGATTCCGGTCTGGGAAGGACATGGCTTGGTAGTTCGGACTGGACTGTTCCCATGAGGCACAGGGTCAGAGCTGATTTGCATATAGCCAGTGTCTAACCCAGGGTGGTGTGGAGTGCAAAAAAACGATGGATTTAGGCCCAGATCTTTGTACTGGGGTGAATGTATGACATTGTTCTACATTCTGTCCATCAACTGTGTTTTTTGCAATTTTCACCCCGAGTGGGCTGGGTATGCTCAGACGTGAGTCCCAGGCTCTCCACACCACTGGAGTCAAGCTATTCAGGCTGATGAAGGCTGATAGCCAGAAACCGGTCCTTGGATGCTTGATTCCGGTCTGGGAAAGACATGGCTTGGTAGTTCGGACTGGACTGTTCCCATGAGGCACAGGGTCAGAGCTGATTTGCATATAGCCAGTGTCTAACCCAGGGTGGTGTGGAGTGTAAAAAAACGATGGATTTAGGCCCAAATCTTTGTACTGGGGTGAATGTATGACATTGTTCTACATTCTGTCCATCAACTGTGTTTTTTGCAATTTTCACCCCGAGTGGGCTGGGTATGCTCAGACATGAGTCCCAGGCTCTCCAAACCACTGGAGTCAAGCTATCCAGGCTGATGAAGGCTGATTGCCAGAAACCGGTCCTTGGATGCTTGATTCCGGTTTGGGAAAGACATGGCTTGGTAGTTCGGACTGGACTGTTCCCATGAGGCACAGGGTCAGAGCTGATTTGCATATAGCCAGTGTCTAACCCAGGGTGGTGTGGAGTGCAAAAAAACGATGGATTTAGGCCCAGATCTTTGTACTGGGGTGAATGTATGACATTGTTCTACATTCTGTCCATCAACTGTGTTTTTTGCAATTTTCACCCCGAGTGGGCTGGGTATGCTCAGACGTGAGTCCCAGGCTCTCCACACCACTGGAGTCAAGCTATCCAGGCTGATGAAGGCTGATAGCCAGAAACCGGTCCTTGGATGCTTGATTCCGGTCTGGGAAAGACATGGATTGGTAGTTCGGACTGGACTGTTCCCATGAGGCATAGGGTCAGAGCTGATTTGCATATAGCCAGTGTCTGACCCAGGGTGGTGTGGAGTGCAAAAAAACGATGGATTTAGGCCCAGATATTTGTACTGGGGTGAATGTATGACATTGTTCTACATTCTGTCCATCAACTGTGTTTTTTGCAATTTTCACCCCGAGTGGGCTGGGTATGCTCAGACGTGAGTCCCAGGCTCTCCACACCACTGGAGTCAAGCTATCCAGGCTGATGAAGGCTGATAGCCAGAAACCAGTCCTTGGATGCTTGATTCCGTTCTGGGAAAGACATGGCTTGGTATTTCGGACTGGACTGTTCCCATGAGGCACAGGGTCAGAGCTGATTTGCATATAGCCAGTGTCTAACCCAGGGTGGTGTGGAGTGCAAAAAAACGATGGATTTAGGCCCAGATCTTTTTACTGGGGTGAATGTATGACATTGTTCTACATTCTGTCCATCAACTGTGTTTTTTGCAATTTTCAACCCGAGTGGGCTGGGTATGCTCAGACGTGAGTCCCAGGCTTTCCACACCACTGGAGTCAAGCTATCCAGGCTGATGAAGGCTGATAGCCAGAAACCGGTCCTTGGATGCTTGATTCCGGTCTGGGAAAGACATGGCTTGGTAGTTCGGACTGGACTGTTCCCATGAGGCACAGGGTCAGAGCTGATTTGCATATAGCCAGTGTCTAACCCAGGGTGGTGTGGAGTGCAAAAAAACGATGGATTTAGGCCCAGGTCTTTGTACTGGGGTGAATGTATGACATTGTTCTACATTCTGTCCATCAACTGTGTTTTTTGCAATTTTCACCCCGAGTGGGCTGGGTATGCTCAGACGTGAGTCCCAGGCTCTCCACATCACTGGAGTCAAGCTATGCAGGCTGATGAAGGCTGATAGCCAGAAACCGGTCCTTGGATGCTTGATTCCGGTCTGGGAAAGACCTGGCTTGGTAGTTCGGACTGGACTGTTCCCATGAGGCACAGGGTCAGAGCTGATTTGCATATAGCCAGTGTCTAACCCAGGGTGGTGTGGAGTGCAAAAAAACGATGGATTTAGGTCCAGATCTTTGTACTGGGGTGAATGTATGACATTGTTCTACATTCTGTCCATCAACTGTGTTTTTTGCAATTTTCACCCCGAGTGGGCTGGGTATGCTCAGATGTGAGTCCCAGGCTCTCCACACCACTGGAGTCAAGCTATCCAGGCTGATGAAGGCTGATAGCCAGAAACCGGTCCTTGGATGCTTGATTCCGGTCTGGGAAAGACATGGCTTGGTAGTTCGGACTGGACTGTTCCCATGAGGCACAGGGTCAGAGCTGATTTGCATATAGCCAGTGTCTAACCCAGGGTGGTGTGGAGTGCAAAAAAATGATGGATTTAGGCCCAGATCTTTGTACTGGGGTGAATGTATGACATTGTTCTACATTCTGTCCATCAACTGTGTTTTTTGCAATTTTCACCCCGAGTGGGCTGGGTATGCTCAGACGTGAGTCCCAGGCTCTCCACACCACTGGAGTCAAGCTATCCAGGCTGATGAAGGCTGATAGCCAGAAACCGGTCCTTAGATGCTTGATTCCGGTCTGGGAAAGACATGGCTTGGTAGTTCGGACTGGACTGTTCCCATGAGGCACAGGGTCAGAGCTGATTTGCATATAGCCAGTGTCTAACCCAGGGTGGTGTGGAGTGCAAAAAAACGATGGATTTAGGCCCAGATCTTTGTACTGGGGTGAATGTATGACATTGTTCTACATTCTGTCCATCAACTGTGTTTTTTGCAGTTTTCACCCCGAGTGGGCTGGGTATGCTCAGACGTGAGTCCCAGGCTCTCCACACCACTGGAGTCAAGCTATCCAGGCTGATGAAGGCTGATAGCCAGAAACCGGTCCTTGGATGCTTGATTCCGGTCTGGGAAAGACATGGCTTGGTAGTTCGGACTGGACTGTTCCCATGAGGCACAGGGTCAGAGCTGATTTGCATATAGCCAGTGTTTAACCCAGGTTGGTGTGGAGTGCAAAAAAACGGTGTATTTAGGCCCAGATCTTTGTACTGGGGTGAATGTATGACATTGTTCTACATTCTGTCCATCAACTGTGTTTTTTGCAATTTTCACCCCGAGTGGGCTGGGTATGCTCAGACGTGAGTCCCAGGCTCTCCACACCACTGGAGTCAAGCTATCCAGGCTGATGAAGGGTGATAGCCAGAAACCGGTCCTCGGATGCTTGATTCCGGTCTGGGAAAGACATGGCTTGGTAGTTCGGACTGGACTGTTCCCATGAGGCACAGGGTCAGAGCTGATTTGCATATAGCCAGTGTCTAACCCAGGGTGGTGTGGATTGCAAACAAACTATGGATTTAGGCCCAGATCTTTGTACTGGGGTGAATGTATGACATTGTTCTAAATTCTGTCCATCAACTGTGTTTTTTGCAATTTTCACCCCGAGTGGGCTGGGTATGCTCAGACGTGAGTCCCAGGCTCTCCACACCACTGGAGTCAAGCTATCCAGGCTGATGAAGGCTGATAGCCAGAAACCGGTCCTTGGATGCTTGATTCCGGTCTGGGAAAGACATGGCTTGGTAGTTCGGACTGGACTGTTCCCATGAGGCACAGGGTCAGAGCTGATTTGCATATAGCCAGTGTCTAACCCAGGGTGGTGTGGAGTGCAAAAAAACGATGGATTTAGGCCCAGATCTTTGTACTGGGGTGAATGTATGACATTGTTCTACATTCTGTCCATCAACTGTGTTTTTTGCAATTTTCACCCCGAGTGGGCTGGGTATGCTCAGACGTGAGTCCCAGGCTCTCCACATCACTGGAGTCAAGCTATGCAGGCTGATGAAGGCTGATAGCCAGAAACCGGTCCTTGGATGCTTGATTCCGGTCTGGGAAAGACCTGGCTTGGTAGTTCGGACTGGACTGTTCCCATGAGGCACAGGGTCAGAGCTGATTTGCATATAGCCAGTGTCTAACCCAGGGTGGTGTGGAGTGCAAAAAAACGATGGATTTAGGTCCAGATCTTTGTACTGGGGTGAATGTATGACATTGTTCTACATTCTGTCCATCAACTGTGTTTTTTGCAATTTTCACCCCGAGTGGGCTGGGTATGCTCAGATGTGAGTCCCAGGCTCTCCACACCACTGGAGTCAAGCTATCCAGGCTGATGAAGGCTGATAGCCAGAAACCGGTCCTTGGATGCTTGATTCCGGTCTGGGAAAGACATGGCTTGGTAGTTCGGACTGGACTGTTCCCATGAGGCACAGGGTCAGAGCTGATTTGCATATAGCCAGTGTCTAACCCAGGGTGGTGTGGAGTGCAAAAAAATGATGGATTTAGGCCCAGATCTTTGTACTGGGGTGAATGTATGACATTGTTCTACATTCTGTCCATCAACTGTGTTTTTTGCAATTTTCACCCCGAGTGGGCTGGGTATGCTCAGACGTGAGTCCCAGGCTCTCCACACCACTGGAGTCAAGCTATCCAGGCTGATGAAGGCTGATAGCCAGAAACCGGTCCTTAGATGCTTGATTCCGGTCTGGGAAAGACATGGCTTGGTAGTTCGGACTGGACTGTTCCCATGAGGCACAGGGTCAGAGCTGATTTGCATATAGCCAGTGTCTAACCCAGGGTGGTGTGGAGTGCAAAAAAACGATGGATTTAGGCCCAGATCTTTGTACTGGGGTGAATGTATGACATTGTTCTACATTCTGTCCATCAACTGTGTTTTTTGCAGTTTTCACCCCGAGTGGGCTGGGTATGCTCAGACGTGAGTCCCAGGCTCTCCACACCACTGGAGTCAAGCTATCCAGGCTGATGAAGGCTGATAGCCAGAAACCGGTCCTTGGATGCTTGATTCCGGTCTGGGAAAGACATGGCTTGGTAGTTCGGACTGGACTGTTCCCATGAGGCACAGGGTCAGAGCTGATTTGCATATAGCCAGTGTTTAACCCAGGTTGGTGTGGAGTGCAAAAAAACGGTGTATTTAGGCCCAGATCTTTGTACTGGGGTGAATGTATGACATTGTTCTACATTCTGTCCATCAACTGTGTTTTTTGCAATTTTCACCCCGAGTGGGCTGGGTATGCTCAGACGTGAGTCCCAGGCTCTCCACACCACTGGAGTCAAGCTATCCAGGCTGATGAAGGGTGATAGCCAGAAACCGGTCCTCGGATGCTTGATTCCGGTCTGGGAAAGACATGGCTTGGTAGTTCGGACTGGACTGTTCCCATGAGGCACAGGGTCAGAGCTGATTTGCATATAGCCAGTGTCTAACCCAGGGTGGTGTGGATTGCAAACAAACTATGGATTTAGGCCCAGATCTTTGTACTGGGGTGAATGTATGACATTGTTCTAAATTCTGTCCATCAACTGTGTTTTTTGCAATTTTCACCCCGAGTGGGCTGGGTATGCTCAGACGTGAGTCCCAGGCTCTCCACACCACTGGAGTCAAGCTATCCAGGCTGATGAAGGCTGATAGCCAGAAACCGGTCCTTGGATGCTTGATTCCGGTCTGGGAAAGACATGGCTTGGTAGTTCGGACTGGACTGTTCCCATGAGGCACAGGGTCAGAGCTGATTTGCATATAGCCAGTGTCTAACCCAGGGTGGTGTGGAGTGCAAAAAAACGATGGATTTAGGCCCAGATCTTTGTACTGGGGTGAATGTATGACATTGTTCTACATTCTGTCCATCAACTGTGTTTTTTGCAGTTTTCACACCGAGTGGGCTGGGTATGCTCAGACGTGAGTCCCAGGCTCTCCACACCACTGGAGTCAAGCTATCCAGGCTGATGAAGGCTGATAGCCAGAAACCGGTCCTTGGATGCTTGATTCCGGTCTGGGAAAGACATGGCTTGGTAGTTCGGACTGGACTGTTCCCATGAGGCACAGGGTCAGAGCTGATTTGCATATAGCCAGTGTTTAACCCAGGGTGGTGTGGAGTGCAAAAAAACGGTGTATTTAGGCCCAGATCTTTGTACTGGGGTGAATGTATGACATTGTTCTACATTCTGTCCATCAACTGTGTTTTTTGCAATTTTCACCCCGAGTGGGCTGGGTATGCTCAGACGTGAGTCCCAGGCTCTCCACACCACTGGAGTCAAGCTATCCAGGCTGATGAAGGGTGATAGCCAGAAACCGGTCCTCGGATGCTTGATTCCGGTCTGGGAAAGACATGGCTTGGTAGTTCGGACTGGACTGTTCCCATGAGGCACAGGGTCAGAGCTGATTTGCATATAGCAGTGTCTAACCCAGGGTGGTGTGGAGTGCAAACAAACTATGGATTTAGGCCCAGATCTTTGTACTGGGGTGAATGTATGACATTGTTCTAAATTCTGTCCATCAACTGTGTTTTTTGCAATTTTCACCCCGAGTGGGCTGGGTATGCTCAGACGTGAGTCCCAGGCTCTCCACACCACTGGAGTCAAGCTGTCCAGGCTGATGAAGGCTGATAGCCAGAAACCGGTCCTTGGATGCTTGATTCCGGTCTGGGAAAGACATGGCTTGGTAGTTCGGACTGGACTGTTCCCATGAGGCACAGGGTCAGAGCTGATTTGCATATAGCCAGTGTCTAACCCAGGGTGGTGTGGAGTGCAAAAAAACGATGGATTTAGGCCCAGATCTTTGTACTGGGGTGAATGTATGACATTGTTCTACATTCTGTCCATCAACTGTGTTTTTAGAGGTAGGTGCGGCGGCAGCCGCCGCTTTGATCATTCAGCAGTAGCTAAGCTCTCCCTGGAGGTTGAAGAGAGCCTGGAGGAAAGCAAGACATCGGCACCTTGGAGAGGCAGCAATTCGGCTCGGCTTGAGAGTGAGAAGGCACAAGGCAGCTTAAAGACAAGGTGGTGAAAAATGGCTGCAAAAGGCAGCACTGGCATAAACAGGAGCCGCAGTTTTTCTTTGAAATGCCACGGACACTGCTTCTGTTCTACGAGGCCCCGGGTTAAAGCACCGGCATCTTCACCTGCTTAATCTTGGCCTGGCAGTGAAAAGAAGAGGTCTGAGGCTTGAAACTCCGGCAAGTTGCTTTCTCTTTGATGCACTGTGAGCCACAAGATAAATGGCAGTAAAAGTGACAGTACAGTGAGTTAGGCGCGACGCGTTGGGAGCGCGCCATTCAAGGACCGGAGCAGAGGGGAATAGAGAGCCCAGTTTGAACTCGCAGACCCGTGGTCATGCAGGTACAGCAGTGGCGGCTGCACTGTGTCGGCCCCCATCGCAACAGATTGAACTGGTGAAGAGGCTGGGGTGGTCAGGGCCGGACTGGGAACCAAAACCGGCCCTGGCAAAGTGCTCGGCCGGCCCCCCTGCCCCCCGGGCGGGAGGGGGGCGAGCGCTTTGCCAGGGCCGCTTTTCAGCCGATTTTGTTACAGGGCCGATTTTGCAGCTATGCTGCAAAAACGGCTCTGCAACAAAAACGGCCCCCAGGGCCCAAAACCGGCCCCCACCCTTGCGGCCGACCGGGGGATTGCCCGGTGCCCACAACGGCCAGTCCGGGCCTGGGGGTGGTGTGGAGAAGTAAGGAGTTGGACAACCGCCTGACCTGCCGTAAGTACTCCACGAGGCC
Organism: Lissotriton helveticus; assembly: GCF_964261635.1. NCBI lineage: Eukaryota > Metazoa > Chordata > Amphibia > Caudata > Salamandridae > Lissotriton > Lissotriton helveticus. The sequence goes on from NC_136057.1 coordinate 822,371,354, forward strand.
CATTGCGTTGGGGAAAGTGTGAGTCTGGGACTGTGGCACTGCTGAGCTTCCCATATTGACCTACAGCTGCCATTCTGCCATTCTACCTTCGAGCCCCGATCACGCTGCCCCAGAACTCCACCTCCCGGGGGCATTGCGCACTTGCGGCAGGAGCCGTGTTGCATACTTCTCGTGGCAGGAGCCACCTTAGGCAGTGACAGCTGGCCCATAAAGCCTTGTTGGGGCTCCCGCGGCCTAGGGCGGGCCAGTTTGAGCTAGGGCGGTCCTGGCCCCCCTTTAAACTCTGCAATACTTCAAGGTCAGTTCATTTCTGTTTTTCTGTGCATTGTTATTTCGTCTGGGGTCTGTCCTCCTGGGACGGCTGTTGATATTGTATCTAGTCCACGATGACCACCCGTGAGGGAGAGGGGAGGAATGCTACAATGGGTGGAAGTGTGGCAGGGAAGCTGGACCAGTTCATAATCAGAGCCACTTCAGTATTAGCCCATGAAATTGTCCTGACTGAGCGTCGCTTATCGCTAGACCCCCTGCAATCTAAACAATCATCGTTGGGAGGTCTAATGTCAGCGCACTCTCCCTAACATCACTTAGTCACAGGCACTAACCCCCTTGAAGCGGGCGGAGATAACAGCAAGTCTCTCCAGGAACCTGCAAGCATCTCTACAATATAGTGTCCTCTAAGCCTCCTGCCCGCCAAACCAGTGAAAGAAGACACTGCTTGCAGTACATTTCCTCGTGTTTCTACAAGGTCCGCGCCTAAACCCATATCCCAAGCAATAGAACAAGTACCAGAGCTGGCCACTAAGAGGAAGTGGGGAGGGGACCCCCAAAGAAAAAAATGCAAAGGTGCCTAAAACAAATAAGAATGGTGGGTCAGTGACTACAGCATTGCCAACGATAACAGAGCCTCAGCCAATTACTCCACTATGGGCGCCCCAAACCTGGACGCAGTTGGTGTTTTTCTGCCCCATATTGTCAAGGGCTTTTGGGTTAAATTGGGGGCTCTAATCACGGCATCTATGTCGCCAATTCTTGAGAGGTTGTCATTAATTGAGGGAAAATTATGTAATTTTGAATTGCTTGCTGTGTCTAACTCTGGTCCTACTAAAGCCTCATTGGGGGGAAGTCTTCGGTCCTCTGTAACGTAAAAAAATGTGGTCCAAAATCATGTAAATCCTAATCCCCCATAAGCCACCCCAATAACACCTAATCCAACGTTTACATCATTTAGTAAGAATGATGGGGCTGGTATTGCCTCCGATGTTGGTGCGGTGGCACATGGAGGTTATGAAGGCGAGATGGTAAATACATCTAGCGAATTTGCCCAGCTCATTCCGACCACTCCAGGGGTGGAGGGTGATAAATCCTGTTCAAGGACAGCAAGGCCAGTGAGTAACATACAACCAAATATTTTTATTTGTGGTTTAGATAACCAACCTATTTCTGCCCCTGGGCGACCTGGTCATGGGTCCACAGTAGCGCATCGTGGAATGGTTCCTGGCCTTCCTAGAATGGATCACAAGGCTTTACATCTCCCTCCTGCTGCCGCTCCACTGGTGGTGGTTTTGAGTAATGTCCCTTCCCTACACCCCGGGCAAAATGAATAAACTGAGCAACTAATGGCAAGAACAATGCACTGGCTCAATGTACATATGAAGGAGGCAGGGGTGGGGGGGGGGGATATCTTTTACCAATTGATAATGGCTAGACGCTTGTCTTGGGTTGGACATTCTACCAAGGACGGGGGGTGACTGTTTTGTTGTAAATTTTAACAATGAACGCGTAGTTAGATTCTTATTGGAACGTCTAGGGTCCAGGGATGAAGGGCATTGTCATGGTAAAATTTCTCTTCTGCCCCTAGGGTTTATCTATAGACCATGCTACTACTTCCCGCCAGGTGGGGGGACTCGTAGTGTCCATCACAGCGCCATAGGCCGACCCCTTTACCCTAACCTAGCCAATAGATTTGAAAACTTATCTGGCCTAGACACCTGTGATTGACTGTTACCTGTAGAATTACTAAGAACAGTGAATACCCCAAATCAAATTGTCATTCCCCATGTGATAGATTCAGGCCCTCTTTTAGTGCCAAATAGCGGGTCCCGGTGGGCAGAGGACCAGGTACAGACAGCACAGTGTGAGGGATTAAGCCCCAGCACATTGAGGATTTTATCTTGGAACACTGCTGGGTTGCTATCGAAGACTAGCTCCTCTGATTGGTCTACTTTTATGGAGTCCTATGATATTATTGCCTTTCAGGAGACCTGGTCATTAAGTACAATCTTTCGGCCAGGATATCTGGCATTTAGTAAGCCAGCACTTGTGAGCATCAAAGGGCGACCCTCAGGTGGATTAACTGTGTGGGTTAGACAACAGGCGGGACACCAGATAGAAGAACTAGGGACTGATAATCAGGACTTTCTGGCTATTAAAATAACCCCTGAGTATGACCCTGAGTATATAGTGATAGATGTCTACGCTAGAGGGCTAGTGGGTGATAAGGCTTCACCGACCATCTCCTGCCTAGATACATTCATCAAATATTTAAAAGGGTCATATAACTGGGTTATCGCATGGGATTTCAACTGTACGTTCGAGTCACTTGGCTTAGATGACGGTAGCCTTACCTGTGATGGGATGCCATTTGGGGTGTTCCTTCCTTGATGCTAGCTCCTATCAAGAAATGGACAGAAGCTGCCTGGGACTTCGGGCTGTCAATGGTAGATAAAAATCAGACAGTAAATCAACCCCACTTATTCCAACAGGCTAAGAAGTAGTAGGATAGATTTTTTTCTTATTAACTTGGAATTGTGACAGAGGGTGAGGGACATGGAGGTTTTGGAAAGATTGGAGAGCGATCATGATCCCCTGATATTGCCTTTAGAGGTAAAATCCTGTCCTCCCTTGAGGGGCACTATGGATATCATAACAGCAGATGTAATTCTGTCTAATGACTGCCACAGGTTAAAATAGGCAAAGATTTCTGAGGACGAGGGCACTTTGAATCGGAGTTAATCAACACTTGCAGATTCTCTTACTGCCCTCTCACAACTCGACCCAAATGAGGACACTCTTCCTGCCCTCACAATAGCTCACGAGGCCCTGTTTGCTAAGTTCAGATCCTTTTTCATAAAATCGCAAAAAAAAAACAATATGTTCCCTATCCACAAGTCGGCTAAGTGGTACGACAGGGAATGTAGGGTAGCTTACAGGGATGTGTCTAAAGCCATAAGGGCAGGTTCAATGCAGGAAGTAAGGAATTTGAGGTCCATTTACAAGGCAACCCAAAAACGGGCCAAGAAGGCCTTCGATGAAAATAGATGGAGGGACTTGTTAGACGCTAGTAATGGGAAAAATTGGTGTCGATTTTGGCATCTAATCAAGTGGCGTAGTGACAATCCCGGTGCGGCACCAGTCAACAATGTCCCTCCAAAGGTTTGGGTAGCAAACCCAATTTTCATCCACTGCAAACAGTCCTGGGCAGTATCAATGTGTGGCCCCGGAGTCAGCCTTAACATTTACCATAGGGGACATTGAGCATGCTCTTGATGGGGTATATCCGCAGGTAAGGCCCCGGGCCCGCATTGTATCCCAGCAGATATATTTAAATCTGACAAGGAGAATTGGACCGAATATATTCTTACTTTCGCGAATGGCTTAGCCAGAGGTGCCCCCATTCCGGAATCCTGGCGTGGGGCTGAAATCATCCCCATTTACAAAAAGGGGAATCGTGCCAGCCCGTCCAATTATCGGCCCATTAGCTTATAGACACGATGCAAAAGTTGGTGGCCCGATTAGTGCTAAGCAGGATTAAGAGATGGATTGATGACAACAAAATTGTATCCACCTACCAAGCAGGATTTTGCTCCCATGTTAGCACTATCGATCAAGTTTTCAGATTCATGTTGATATATTGGAACACAGTTATTTTAGAAGGGGGGACCTTGTACGCAGCATTTATAGATCTTAAATCTGCATGTGATCTAGTGCCCCGCAACAAGCTGTGGGACAGTCTTAAGAAACAAGGGATGCCCATGGAGATCTTATTATAAAATTACATGAATCTACCTATGCCCAAGTCCGATGGGGTCAACAGGGTGAGTTAACAGAACGTTTTCCTGTGAACATGAGAGTTCGGCAGGGGTGTGTTTTCGCCCGTACCCTCTTCCCATTCATAAATAATGTTATCTCATACTACATTGATAATCCTACGGATGCCCCTACTCTTCCTGGATCGAGGGTTCCTCTTTTAATGTTTGCAGACGATACTCTGATTCTGTCTAAAACTCAAGCTGGTCTGCAAAGAGCCCTCGACCACTTCAGTCTCTTTTGTAATGACCATGACCTAGTAGTCAATGTTGACAAGACTAAGTTCATTGTAATTGTTCAATAGTAATCCTGAGCGTCTGCCTCCCAGCCTTCTGATCCAAAACCACCAACACCATTTGCTCTGTCTCCCAGTGCTCATCCCTCAGCCAGACGCTATTCAACAACTATATGGCCACCCTCACACAAATGACCCACCAAATGAACCACAACATTATCTCCTACATCGATGACACTCAGCTCATCCTCTTCCTTACCAAGGACCACATACCACCGAAAACAACTTCCATGAGACAATTAAGCACGTCACCAAGTGGATAAGGAGCAGCTCTTTAAACATAAATTCACACAACATGAAGATACTCTTTCTCAAACTCACCTCCTTACCTTCAGATACCGCCTGCTGATCAACTACACTGTGAACAGTACCAACATCTACGGACCATGTACACAACCTTTGATTCATATTGATGTCCTCCCTCTACAAGCGTAAACAAGTCTATAGCATTTCCTCATACTGCTATAACACCCTCAACATTCTCCACAATATTTACAAGTACATCCTAAAGAAAACAATAAGAAACAGACTACACTGTGGCAACACACTCTACACAAGAATTACAGCCAAACACCTATGATGACTACAACCAATCCAAACCACCTCCATCTAATTGATCTACAATGTCCCCTGCTACAGCCACATCACCTACAACATGATACACTTACTCTGCCTCAACATCAATAAGAGGGTTACTTTCAAGCTCCTCACCCTCACTTACATAATACTGTACAACAGAAGACAAATCTACCTTAACAACAGTAATCCTGAAAGGCCAAATTTTGATCTTAAAATTTGGGCTGTAAAAATATTAGGTAGGAATTTTTGTAACTCCTTAGGCAAACATTGCTTAAAAACTAATTGGGTACCATTACAATGTATCCAACCTTTCAGACATTTTAAATAAACAGTGTAATGTCCAGATGATGTAGAAGGTCCATCATGAAAAATAATTGAAACAGCTAAAAAAGTTCTTCCTGATATTGAAACTTGACCAGCTACAAAATATTTAATTAAAGTTTCCAATTTTCTTCCATCACCTCTGCTACGTGGCAGCATTAAAATAGCATATTGTCCATATCTTTGTATAAATAATATTGATGACATTTCTGATTTACATTGACTACACTCCATGTTTTGACTTGCTCCTCTAACTAGATTGTTAAAGGACACTGATTCACAGTCTGGTAAAGTCAAATATATGAATCTTTCACTGTCTATGTTAGTGTTACATGTAAACAAATAATTTAGACACTCATGTTGCCATTTATCAGACAGGCCAAAAAGATTTTCAATATCTATAACTTCATCTTCCAGTACACCAAGCATAAACAATAAAAATTCCTGACAATCTTGGTGAATATTCTGCGTAAATTGAGTAGAACCAGAACACATGTCCAAAACATTTTGAATATCAGAAACACTTTGTATTTTACTTTTATCACTACTACATTTCTCATAAACAGAATACAACAATGAGCAGAATCTTTTGTCCCGATTTTCAAAAATTTGCTGTTGTAAACTTTCAAGAACAAAAACAACATTAACAACTACATTAGCACAGCAGTTGACACCACAACTATTTTCAAACCGATAACCAACATTCTCTTCAACACTGTCCTTTTTCTTTTTGCTTGCAGACGCAACTTCATTTTGTTTTTTTTCTTTCTCTACAGTTTCACTACAGATGTTCTCAAATCTTCTTTTTCTACCTACCGCATGCTTTTCAAATACTGGATATTGACCTAAATTGGGAGTATATTTTCTTCTTAACCTATTATACTCTTTCACACAATTTGCATCTGCACTAACCTTTGTCTCATCGAAATCAATCAAGTACAATCCATATAAAGTTCTGACTCTGGACAAAGCAACATATGCCATACCCTCTTTAAATACGGTACTTCCAATATTCACTAAAGCACTATCTACACTTAAACCTTGAGATTTATGAATGGTCACCGCATATGCCAAACAAATAGGAACTGTTTTCTGCGTACATACAAATCTTTTACAAGCAAGAACCGAGATGAACAACGACGAAATTTTTGTATTTCAGAAATGTCATCAAATTTGATTTTCAAAAATTCAATCCCTTCTCTATTTACCTAATTAACAAAATCAACAATTTTACCCATTGCTCCATTTACTAAACCTTTTTCCACATTCAAATTACGTCGTAAAATTACCCTACAGTTTACACATGCATATAAATTATTTTCTAAACCAGCAGTTTTACTTCTCGATTTCTCTAAAGAATCCAATTTTCTCTTCAGCTTTTCAGTCAAAATAATAGTGATTCCTTCATGTTCTATTTTATCAATAGCTTCCAATTTTATAATTTCCTCATTTTCCAACTTTAACATTTCTTCATTGAATATACAACATTCACGTAGTGTTGGCATTAAGCAGATTACTTTTCTGCAATTCTCATGTAGATTTTCTCTGGCACAATATTTTTATTTGGAAACAAATTCAAAAGTAATCGTCTCTGTAAAGCTTCTTTGCCATGTTCAGTCATTTTTCCAATTCTTATATCTTGAAGAATAGTTCCATAATCAACATAATTTGCCTGTCGCATATTAGTAATAAGCTCCTTTTACTCAAAATATGACCAAATGTTTACATTTCCAATACTCCCTAAAGACTTTCTGGTATCTTCATGCAACAGTGTTTTAAACACTGGCTGTCCTTTTGCAGGAGTAAGTTGTAGAAGATCTTCAAAAACTATGACATGTTTTCCTCCGAATAATACGTCAAACTCAGTTTTAAGAATTTGCTGCATTCTTAAATGCACAAAAGCAAGCATTAAGTTTGATACCATGCGTACTTCATCAATCATCGGAAGTTTCATTTTCCTCAAGACTCTTGAAACTTCACAAGAAGCTTCTCCAGATAGCTTATGGTATTCTAATTTATTTTCATGCTCTACTTGTAGCATTAATAAATGATGTAAAGTAATTCCTTTAATATTGTGAGTCGCCAACCCAGTTGGAGCAGTGACAACAGAAGACAAATATGAGTCAGTTGTTTTGTGTAAATAAGTTGAAATTACTTTAATTAAGAAACGTTTTCCTGTTCCAGCTTGTCCACTCACAGCACTCTTTCTTTTCATGAAGTAATCCATGGTTAATCTGTTCCTTCACTTGCTCATATATTTCTTTCTGCTCAACATTAAGTTGTTCTTCTAAATTTCCTAAATTTCTTACATCTTCTTGAGCTTGATACATTGCTGTTTCCACCTCTTCCATAGCAGTTGCTGCTTCATTTTGAATAATTGGTTCTCCTAATGGATCCTGACTTAACGGAGCAGAAGATTGACTGTCTTGAGAACTGTCTCTAGCAATCTCAGCTGCAATTGTAGCTTCTTGTTCAATTTCATCGTTCAACATTTTCACATAATTAGCAAAAACAGGACATTCTATACTATCTTTAGTTGCATTGAAAGAATCTTCATAGCTGTCAAAATATCCAAGTAATTCCAATTCTGAACGCCATGGCTTGAAAAGTTGCAAAAGAGCTAAGTAGTAAAATTCCCTTTTTTCAGGAGTTTCGCAACTCAGTTTACGGTGATTAATCAAATGTCCTTTTCTTTGTTTTACCAAACATCCTTCAGAACCAGTCACCGCATATATACCATTATTAATGTTTTCTGTAATATTCCGTTTAAAAATATAGTGTGCAGCTCTTCATAGAGACAAATGTTCTCCAGATGGTGACTTCTGTTTGGATAATATGTATCCAACATATTTGTTTTCACAATATTTGTACTTTCTGGCTCCTTTTCAGCTAAATATTCATTTTCTTGTACAGATTTGAGTACTCGGTTTCGTGTTGCAGCTAGACCTAGACTCACCCAAATGATTCTTCTAGATTTGGAGTATAGACTTGCAGATGATAAGCGATCCGAGCATTCATTTGCTCCGATTTCTCGATGAGATAACATCTTCAAACTGTAAGTATATAATTTCTTACTTAGACTCTTCTCGTGAGAAATCTCTTCCCACATTTCCTTCAATTCTGTTTTTTCTGATTTTGTTATGTAAGATGTTACATATCGAGCAACAGTAATGGAATTGTCTACAACATATTGAATATCCATGTTAGCATTCCACATAGACAAAATGACTAGCTTGTAGTCATTTATGTATTTTGACTCTTCATTTCTTCTTAAGTTGTAGGTATTTTTAGGAGACTTTCTTGTAATAGTATGTCACAAAGATGACATAAAACTGTTCACTCTTCCTTTTGAAATTACTGGTCGTGAAAATCCAAAACGGCATTTGGTGTATAATTTGTCTTTTGATTTGTACTTTCGACGACAGTATTTCCCACAATGATGGCTTTGGAATCATAAGACCTGTTGTCTTAAGTCCTTATCCTGTGTGCTTTTGGGTATATCACATGTAGCGTATTCTTCAAAAAAAGACATCACAGTATCATCTGACTCTGTTTCAAATTTGGGAGAATCTTTGATCCATAGTAGCATGTGTATGTGAGGAACACCTCTTGCTTGATACTCCTTTCTCCAAAAGAAGTCCACAACCTCTCCAAGAGGAGGATTTTTTTTATTGGTGGTAAAAGACATCATAGCTTCAAATCTATGATTGAAATACCTGCATACATTTACTGGATCCAAAGAGCACAATTCTCCAGGTGTCTTGTATTCAATATTTATTATATTTGGATTTGCCTCTCGAAGAAATTGAAGTAAATCATCCCAAGCATATTCAGCATAGCTTAGAGTAAGGAACCATGTAGGAGTTCCTAAGTTCCTTACCATACATTTAAGTTCTCCATGATGACGGTACAAGTACTCATTAGTACCATGCTGACATGCCATGAGATTGATCAGCTGAGATTCCAAAACATTATCTTTCTGGTGTACTTTAGCTATAAATTCCTTTGCCGAAACATTTTGCAGATGTACACCTGTTTTCAATATATGGTTTACTGCATAAGAAAGTCCAGACAAATCACTCTCAAACAAAAGATGAAACAAATATGGAATACATTGTCGAAATCATGGATCTTCTGCATACAATCTTAATGTCCGGTATTCAGATACACAGGTCAGTCATCATATCATCCTCATTTTCCTGTAGGAAACAAATGAGGGAAACAACGAGCTTCCAAGCTTTTTTCCCATACACTAATGAGACTTGCCATTGCTTCTTTCATTTGAAATAACTCTATAGTATTTCCCATCACTTCTTCCGAATACAGTGGATGAACACTGTAATGTTCTTATATTTCTTCAGTTCTGGACACATCTAATTTTTCAATTTGTCCAGATGGCAAGTCACTTTCTTCTTCTACAGTTATTTCTTCTTCACTCATAAACACGTCTTTATAATATTGATTATTTTTCATCAGATACAACGTTGCCTTTTTTTACTTTCCTAACATCCACTAATTCCTGCTAGATTTTCTTATTCTTTGTAGGTACGCCTTTAACAAGAATAACTAAAGATTCATCTTCTACATTTTCTACACCAAAATTTTTCTTTAAATCTAATGGCAAATACACAACTCTTCCATTTAATGCTCTCAGTAAATCTGAAGGAGGCAATTTCCCTGTCTTAGGCTCCATACGAACAATAGCATGAAAAGGATGCACACATTGAATAATAATAGACTCACAGGTATTTAAATCCACCAGTTCAGAAGGAATTTTTATCAACTCAAAATTATTATGCACAGCTCCAGCAGGCATTTTATTTCCGTCTAATTCGTTATAACAATATTTACAAATACACTGATCACAACCCAAATCAAAAGTATTCTCTACCAACAAATAAGTTACAAATTCCATTCACTCCTTATTATTTTCCTTTTCATATTTTAAATACAAATCAACATTCCTAGTCTGATTTTTATAATGAGTACGTCGACAACAAATACATGAATAATTTGGTGTTTCACCTAAAATCACCTTGAACTTTGTAATTTCTTGCTCAAATTTTTCTGTACTACAATGTTGTACATTCTCTTCTATATTTCCTTCTACTAACGTATCAAATTCTGCACTATCTTCTTCTGCACCAAAGTAACTAACCTGAATTTCATCACAAACGTTCTTCACATCTGACACAGATCCATGCAAAAGAGCACTGTTCAACTTCTTTAACATTAGAGCTGGACTTTTCATTACAAAGTTCTGACTAATTTCCTCATTTCAGTATGATGTACTGCCAACATCTTGAAATGGTGAAAAACACTTCAACATACTTTTTTTGAAAGACAAGCCAAAAATGTCCTTGCAAACCAGTATTTTCTCTCACTCTGCAAGGGTCTAATCCTTGCAACATCTTAATTTTTTGTTTAACACTTTTCTTAGTATAGTTACGTAAGAAATTGCATAAAAAATCAATAGATTCCTGCTGTACACTACAAACACTACTGCAATTCCAAGTGTACAATGGAGCTTTAGACCTTCTCCCTAATACTTCATCAGCTAACACGTCTTCTATATTTCTAGGAACAATTTTCTCTTTCTCAATAGGACAACCATTTTTACCCTCATAAGCACGACTTGTATTGTCAACTGCATGCAACAACTCATTAGTCTGAAAATATCTCTCCTCATTAAAAAAAGGCTCAGAACTTGAACTATGTTTCTATTCACCCAAAAAAACTACAGAAAAATTACTTTTATTAATTACTCTTCTCCATTTACTTTTGCTCTTCATTAAATGGATTGGCTTATCACGTGATCGAATTCTATTGATTACTAAAACATAACGTTTATTTTTTAATTCAAAAGCTTTATCAACTACATTTACAATACATTTTCTCTTCTTATAAAATACAGTTTTCTTCTTACAATTCTTTAACTTAGTTAAGTTTTTCAAAATTCTATTATAGAACATCTTCTTCCTTATTTCCTTATATTGATTTTTTCTTCTTTTACTATTTAAATTTTTTTCAGAAGCCTTTCCATGGTTCTTCTCTTTTCTCTTAGTAGTGGAAACAGTGATTGTATTTTTTACTTTGTGCACACTACTATTAGTGGCTGGCAATCTTTGCAAAAAACTCTTAGTTTTCTTACCAAGACTTTTTTTATTTTTCGTATCACATTGTTGTTCAGGAAAATTTTGTAGATCACTTTAAATAATCTGCTTTCTTGCGTTGTTTCTTTTTTGCCATTTTTGTAGGCATGTTGTTCTTTTTTAGTGGTAATGAAAACAAACTATAACAAAAAATATATTTCACTTTACAAAAATAAATACATTAAATACACTATTATATAATTTATAAGAAGAGAGGAGATATTATTACAACAAACATAAGAATATGAAAATAGAAGGACTTACAACAAGAGAAAGAGGACTATGAGACAATAGGAAATATAAATAGAAAAGAGGATATGAGCAAACACTGCAGTATAAGCGGATAAATATAGAATGAAAAGACTGGAAAATATGAAGAGATAATGAGCAGTATAAGGAGAAAGATGACAGTATGAGGAGAAAAGGGAGAGTATTAGAAGAAAGACACAGAATATGAGGAGACAGAGGAAAGTATAAAAAGTAGTTAGACAAGGGAGTATAAAAAGAAGTGGGACTATTAGGAAACAGACGAGACAATAAGGACAAAGAGACACTAAGGGACCCATTAGGATGGTGGGCAGTTTTCCCCTACCAGGCTGGCGGTACCCACTGCCAGCCTGACAGGGGCAATCCACTCGCCAACTCTACCAGAATGACCCCCCGCTATATTTGCATGGCTGGAGAATCTACAGCGGTCGGAAAGACCGTCCACCCCTTTTCTGCCCTGCTTGCCTTGAAACCAGTGAGGAAAGGGTTTAATATAGTGGCGATATCTAATACACACCACCAGATAGACCTCTGCAGATGCTTTTCCAAGGCAGTGATTTTGCCACAGAAAGACATGCAGTCTTTACTATGGGGGCCCCCTGCAAACCCCCAGAGTGCAGGTATAATTGAGGGTGCACATGAGGGGTACCTGTGGTATTCCCCAGCATTTGCATTCACAAAGCAGCAGACACATTTCCTATTTCCTGCATTACTTTTTGCCAACATTACATCCAAAAATAAGACACAAGACAACCAGAAAGAGGCCCAAAAGGCTTGTAAACCTGCCCAACAATGTAAGCAACAGTCTATGTATACTGACTGGAAAATTATTAAGAAAGACATATGATGAGAAAGAGAGGAATACGATGTCAGAGGATAGACTATAAAAAGAAGGGAAACTATTAGGAGACAGAAGGAGACAATAAGGACACAGAGAGACTAAAAGCACTGGTGGGAGTATGACAAGAAGTGGCACTGTGAAGAAAGACAAATTAAAATAAGGAAATTAAAGAAAATATCAGAACAAAGGGAACACTATAAGCATAGAGAGGTAGACTGTGAGAGAGACAGCAGACATTATGGAAAAAGGTGTAAGTACAATTCTTTAATTTACACAGACGCTCAGTGTGATTCTAGACAGAAAAATTTAAACCATACATTTCACCAAAACACATTTACCACACTAAAACATTTTATTAACTAAACACATTCTATGTATATGACCAATACATTTCAGTAGACAATCCTGACTCATTCTGCAAATACATTTACAATTTGCACCATTATGTTTTTGGGCCACATTACATCCAAAAATGAAACACAATAGAACAAGAAAGAGACCCAAGAGGCTTGTAAATCTGCACAAGAATATAAGCAGCAGTCTATATATACTGACTGGAAAATTATTAAGAGAAACATGATAAGAAAGAGAGGAATAAGATGTCAGAGGAGAGACTAAAATAAGAAGGGGCACTATTAGGAAACAGAAGGAGACAATAAGGACAGAGGGGGACTAAAAGAACAGGAGGTTTACACAGACGCTCAGTGTGATTCTAGACTGAAAAATTTAAACCACACATTTCACCAAAACACATTTACCACACTAAAACATGTTATTAACTAAACACATTCCATATATATGACCACTACATTTCAGTACACAATCCTGACTGATTTTGCAAATACATTTCCAATTTGCACCATCATTTGTTGGGCGGCATTACATTAAAAAATGAAACACAATAGAACAAAAAAGAGGCCCAAGAGGCTTGTAAATCTGCCCAAGAATGTATGCAGCACTTTATGTATACTGATTGGAAAATTATTAAGAGAAATATATGATGAGAAAGAGAGGAATAAGATGTCAGAGGAGACACTAAAAAAAGATGGGGCACTATTAGGAAACCAATGGAGACAATAAGGACAGAGGGGGACTAAAAGAACTGGAGGGAGTATGAGAAAAAGTGGCACTGTCAACAAAGACAAATTAAAAGAAGAAAATAAGGGAAATATCAGAAGAGAGAGGATACTATAAGCAAAGTGAGGTAGACTGTGGGAGAGACAGCAAACATTATGAAAAAAGATGCAAGTGTAATTCTTTAAATTACACAGACGCTCAGTGTGATTCTAGACAGAAAAATGTAAACCATAGATTTCATCAAAAGACATTGACCACACTAAAACATTTTATTAACTAAACACATTCCATGTATATGACCAGTACATTTAAGTAGACAATCCTGACTCATTTGGCAAATACATTTCCAATTTGCACCATTATTTTTTTGGGCCACATTACATCCAAAAATGAAATACAATAGAACAAGAAAGAGACCCAAGAGGCTTGTAAATCTGCCCAAGAATATATGCAGCAGTCTATATATACTGACTGGAAAATGATTAAGAGAGACATATGATAAGAAAGAGAGGAATAATTTGTCAGAGGAGAGACTAAAAAAAGAAGGGGCACTATTAGGAAACAGACAGAGACAATAAGGACAGAGGGGGACTAAAAGAAGAGGAGGGAGTATGAGAAAAAGTGGCACTGCCAACAAAGACAAATTAAAAGAAGGAAGGAAGGGAAATATCAGAAGAGAGGGGACACTACATGCAAAGTGAGGTAGACTGTGGGAGAGACAGCAAACATTATGAAAAAAGATGCAAGTGTAATTCTTTAAATTACACAGACGCTCAGTGTGATTCTAGACAGAAATATTTAAACCATACATTTCACCAAAACACATTTACCACACTAAAACATTTTATTAAGTAAACACCTTCCATGTATATGACCAGTACATTTTAGTAGACAATCCTGACTCATTTTGCAAATGCATTTCAAATTTGCACCATTATCTTTTTCCAACAATACATCCAAATATGAAACACAATAAAACAAGAAAGAGGCCCAAGGGGCTTTTAACACCTTGGGTGCTACTGATATTTCTCCTCCTGCGCTGAACTTTGAATTTTCCCATTGTTTGTGACAAGGTCAACTCGTCATAAGCACAGCGCAGGTAACACCCATGACGAGCTGACCTTGTCACAAGCATCGAAGCGGTTAAACAAATGCAAGAATATATTCAGCAGTCGATGTATACTGACTGGAGAATTATTTAGAGACAGATATGATAAGAGAGAGAAGAATAAGAAGTCACAGGAGAAACTATAACAAGAAGGGGCACTATTAAGAGACAGAAGGAGACAATAAAAACAGAGAGGAATTAAAAGGAAAGAAGAAAGTTTGACAAAATGTGGCACTGTAAAGAAAGACAAATTGAAATAAGGAAAGAAGGGAAATATCAGAAGAGAGGGGACACTATAAGCAGTGAGAGGTAGACTGTGGTGGGGGCTTAGATGGCGTCCGTGGCGTGGGCTGTTTGAACAGCTCCGTCCTCCTCTCCCGTTCCGGGGGCCAAAATTAGTATTACCGGCGGTATTTTCACCGGCATCTATGGGAAAGGACGGAGCGAGAACACAAGTGTAATTTACCTGTTTGCAGGAAGAGCAGATCTCGGAGCTAGGTCGGCTTTAGTGAGAGGTGATGGAGCGGGATAGAAAACAGAAATCTGTTTAAACCCGTGAAGTCACACTTCCATAAATAAATTAATAATGCTAACAATTTGTGCTGTGTGTGCTAATTCAACCTAGTTTAAAGTTACATTACATTACAGAACACGTGGGAAACTAACATGTGTGCTCATAAATGTGCATTATGTTGCATTCTTATGTATGTGGAAAATAATAAATTAATCTTGTCTATTGTCATGTCATAACTAATAGCAGCTGTTTTTGAAATAATGGCATGTGCTTATTTTGCTTCCCTTGTCTATGTGATGTCATTTCTACTATTCTAGGTGCACATAAGGTTTTATGGATTATTGAAGACTGGTAGATATAAAATGCTGCCTTATTTGTGCTTTACTGCTAGGTAATTTAGACTAATGGGTTAATAATTAGCAATGATGGGAGGCAACAGAACAAACTGTATTTCTTTCATTAATTATTCTTTGTGTTTGTTTATATAATAGTTTTACAAGTGAAGCTTAGAGATGGCTGCAGAAAAATAGTACACTTTTAAAAGTGGCGCAGGGAAGGTGGCGCAGAAAATTGACGCTCTTTGAAAAGAGGCCTAATGATGAAAATGGCTCAAGTGAAAATAATTCTGAGAAGGATGGAAAAGGCCTCTGAGCTTTTATTTTGAAAGGTTTTGGATTGAACTGCTAAAAAGATGACTCTTTGGAGAAATTTGCTAACGTTTGCTAACGTGCCACGGGAGTTTAGAGCTGACAGGCTCAAGGTTAAAAGGAAGCTGTCGCTACAAAATGTAGCAGTCTAAGGAGAGCTGCCAAGACTTCTAAATGAACAATGGACTAGTGAATTTGCCCGGGCATGTAAGAAGGAGGTGTCACAGTTTACTGTGGTACGAGGTGGCTCAGCCAATGGAGAACTAGAATTTGTTTGCTGGAATGTGAAAAATAGTTAGCTCAGCTCAATTTAGGGTATAAGAATAGTTTCAGAGAACACATAGTTGGCTTACGCTCGAGAATTCTGGAGGACGATGTTATGCTGATGGACTTTACACGTGAGGACAGGAGTTTTTATTAATTACTTTATTATTAGGTGATGAGGGTAGAGACAGAGATATAGTTAGGATTTTGGAAAATGCTTAATTTTACTTATTCCTGTTAATGAATAATAATTCTTGATTTATGCTCTTTTAATTAATACTGAATAAATCTTTCTTTATGACATTTTCTAATGCTTGTTTAATAAAATACCAAAACCTAAGTTTTTCTAGATGTGTTAAAATAAACTTTCTAAAATGACAAGCTGGTCTTGATTATTGCAGATAGTTTAAACAACTATATTTAGATCTTATCGCCTCATGATTCAAGCGCTCTATTGTTGTTATGGGCCTAGTGTTGTAGTGTAAGTTTTGTGGTAGTAGATAGTGTCATTTGTGCAATATTTTGGTGAGAGCGCTGGATCAATTTCTGGTAGCCATCGGACGGTTTATATATGTTGTTTTTGACATACATGTTACATGCATGATACATATATGTTGGTAAATTCATAGGATTAAGTTTTAACACATGTTGAGTTTGTTTTATTTTGTGCTATGTGTGTACCGGTACAAAAACTGTGTGATGAGAAGGTAGTCATGCAGAATATCTGATCTGTTTCTGTGATATCGCCGAGTATCACTGTTGGTATCGCCGTGTACCAGAAGTATTGTCGCCGTGCAATACAGTGTTGTCGCCGTGCAACACAGTTTTAGGGCTAGGTGTGAATCTTGTAATAGTGAGGGTTTTCTAAGAAATTAGAGCAGCATGAGAATAGGGACAAAGCGCCTTCCATAAAACTCACTGTGATAAGAGTATTAGTTATATTCAAGCTTGAGTGAAGGGTAGGGTAATGTCGGTGCATGATTATCTATAAACAGGTGAGAGTCCTGTACGGGTACATGTTTTATATCTATAAACAGGTGAGAGCCCTGTACGGATAACGGTGTTATTTTGCTAACGGTGCATGATTTCTATAAACAGGTGAGAGTCCTGTACGGATTTCATGTGTGACTGAAGTTAGGGAATTTTCAGTGTGAAAGTGCGTGATTGTTTTGTAAGGTATGTTCAAGTGGAACTCTTAGATACTGTCACTTCGCGGTGCGTTCAGAGGAAAATGAGTTCATATTCTTACGTGTTAGAAGGGTAGGGTAAGAGTTGCTCTACTGACAAATGGAAATTATCCTTAGTGTGAATAGCGCCGACTATTCCGAAGTGTGGATACTTGAATGTATGTAAACTATCCTAATTAGAGAAGCAGACAGATGAGTTTCGTTTTATGTATTCACTAAAATGTACCAAAAGTAATTCTAAGGTACTTAGGAAAGTTTAGAATAAAGTCTGTACCATTCTAAGACTTTTATGATATTGTGCAGTGTTTAAATACATTTAAAAGCTCTGCACGCTAATAAAATTCAATTCAAAAGTGTTCAGCATAGTTGAAAAGTATAAAAAGGTGAACTGTGCTATTTTAAAAACATTCAGGAGCATTTTAGAATGTTCTGTGTTAATTAGGCTATAATTAAGGTATTCCACGTTGTTAAACATTTTTAATTAAGTAAAAAGCTATCAGAATTAATTTTATAAACATTCCACGCTTTAAATATAGTAATAAACTGTTCTCCGTAGTTTAAAAACATTAAAATGTGCCCCGATCGAAAATTGTAAGGGAGGGGCTGGTTTTGCGAGTGAAACCGTGTAGGGAGAGACTGAAGCTGCAGCAGCTCCCTACGTCAGAGTGGCTGCGCTCTGATTGGGTAAGGCGTCCGGAGCGTCACAGTAAAGCTAGGCTCCGATTGGTTGAAAGCCAAAAGCCTCACAACAAAGCAGTGAGCATTATATTGATTTAGGTGGTTGTGTATCTAGTTGATGTGTACCACCACAATTATCCAAATTGTTAGTAAATTAAATGACCCCGTTTTCATTTACTTCCTCGCTAGCTATAACTGCGAGTGTTTTAGCTGATAGAAACGGCTAAGTGAACGTTTTATAAAATATTAAAAGCTCACTTCATTTGGTAAACACGAAGAAATGAGAGCCGGAACAGTTGTGAGAGCTCAGAGCTACTGTGTTAATTGGATAGCGGTTGCGCGTAATTGACTGCTATTTACCGAAAATTTTGGTCTTGAAAAGTATTCTTGAAATGAATACCCACTTTAGTTTTAAATTACTTCTTTGCGACGCTATTATCTGAAAAGAAGAGCGTAGCGCACTATTAAAAATCAAATTTTGTGAGGGAGGGGCTGTTTGCCGAGAGAGAGGAGCGAAGGGGAGAGCCGCCAGCTGCAGCGGCTGTCTACGTCAGCCGCCGCGCTCCCATTGGTTAAAACGCCGTCGCGTCATAGCAGGAGCTGCCCTCTGATTGGACAAGGCTTCGTGAGTTTGTAGGAGCCGCGACCGGATTGGTTGAGGCTCGTGTATGGGCTTTATGCCTGCCGAAGAAGTGTTTTGTATTTGAATAAATAACTAAAACACTGTTTTAGTCCCTTTCTTTCGACGCTTTAATATATTAAAGGGAGAAGCGTGTAATAACTGATATACTGAGCGAGTGCACACAAAAATAAATAAAGATTTAATAAGTGTCCCCAAGTTTTCAAGAAAACACTTGAATAAATAGATAAATCCCCGTTTCATGTTTTCTCCTTATCGCGCTATTTTGTATTGTTTGAAGCGCGAAGGGAGAAAGTTTAGAGCTGCAGCAGCTGGGTGTGTTAAGGCTGCCGCGCTCCTATTGAACTAGAGGCCGACGTGTCATGGTAGAGCTGCGCTCCTATTGGGCGAGGCTCCGTGAGCCCCGCTCCGATTGGGCGAGGCTCTCCTATTAGCTATTACATAATTTACAGTGTCTTAGGGCTGCCTCGCTCGCTCTGATTAAGCTGTGAGGGAAAAGCGTGCCACAGCTAAAATGGGTCAGAGACTGCGCGCTTATTAAAAAGCTTCCCAAAGCAAAGCGCGAGGGGAGAGAGATTGCAGCAGCAACAGCATACACATTAGTAACAGCTGCTGTATTGTGATTGGCCGATGCGCCGAGTAAACAGTGCTGTGATTGGTTGTAACTGGCTAACAGCGCTGAGGTGGGATTTCACTTTAGAATATTTGCGACTGTTTTGAGTCTTTGATTTACAGCCATATTATTGATGTCACAGCTAATAAATATTATGGAGTTTGCATTTTACATTTTATAATTGTCAGTACAGACATAGCTACAAGTGGGTGTGTAAGATTGGATACAGAATTAAAGGAAGACACATTCTGAGAGTTTAGTGCACAGTACTCTCATGGTTTCTCATTAGTGTGGGAACAGGGCATTGGTTTAGTGAAGCGAGGGTTGTCAAATGCCCTGCCAGTGAAGTACATATAAATAAAAACGATCTTTTTCATACTATATTGTTTTAGCAGCATTCCAAGAGGGATAAAAGCTTACAATTATTTTACTGCTTTAGATAGTTTGTTAAAATACATGCTTGTAACTTATTCTTCACAAAGGAAACTCTTAAGAGATGATAAATTGTTTTAAGCTCAGTGTGTTTTTACAAGTAAAATTTTTTTGGTTCTGTGCATCCTGTTCCTTGTCTACAATGCGGGAATGCAGGATTGTGCAGTAAAATTAAATAAATAAATATTTCCAAGTATTTTGATAATTACTGTAATTACTGGTGTAATTTAGAAGGTTGCGCTGTGTTCAAGGTAGCAGCAAAACATTTTATGTAAATTAAGGCAAAACAGATTAGGTTTTCTTTTTCCACAGGTATATGTTGCAGAAGGTGTGTAAGTGAAAAATAAGTACATTTAAAACACATATGATTATATGTTGGTATTATTATAAATAAAAATTTTGCGTTGCTACTGTTTTTCCAAATTGATGTTTTTCTTTACAGGTTAATTATAATTAGTAATACAGGTAAATTAGGAGATATATTAAATAGACCAAATTATAAGGTTTTCTACACCTGATAGTGTTAAATTAATTAATTAATTGATCAGCAAACGCTGCAAGGCAAATTTAGAGAGAAAATTTACCGAATAATATAAAGAGAAATAAAATGTCTTCCTTGTATAAGAAAATGAAAAGGGTTGTAGCCAAATGCGAGAGTAAATTAAAGATTCCCAAATTAGCGAAAATAAATAATAATGGTGTCAGAGTAGAAAATAGAGATCAGTGTAAAATTGATGTTGTAAATATGGATGAGAATAGAAATTCAAGAAGACTCCTAGAACAGATTAATGCAACGCCAAAAGTGTCAGATCAAACTGATAAAGTGCCAGCTCAGACTTCTACTAAAATTGATGCGATAAAAAAGGATGATGAGATGCTTGGTACATCTGGAATTAATATTCCTGATCATATAAATTCATCAAATGATTTAAAGGAGTCTACGAAAATTATGGAAACAGAGATAGTCCCTGTGCTGGGAAAAGATGAAATTAATTCCGCAATTTTAAAGGTCCCATTACCTGAAAAGGTTTATTCTATTGTACTTGAGATTGAACTAGTAGGGACTACAACTCAGCAAGAAACAGAGATGACTTCAGTTCTGGTAAGTGAGAAGTCTGACACTGACCTAATTGAATTGACACAGCCTGATGAGTCAAAATTATGGTCACATGAAAAGGAAATTGAAATAAAAGAGCTGAATGAACAGTTACAAATACAGCGACAGGTAATGACTCAAGAGATTGAGATGGCTTCATTGCCATTGCAAAATTTTATTAATGAACAGTCAGACAAAACAGATACAGGATTAATTAAAGAACAGGAAAACAGTCCAGAAAGATTAAATGCACTTCCAGAATGTTGGAATAAAATTAATGTTCTTTTGAGTGAAGACATCAAAGTAAAGGACACAATTGATAAACAGATTGAAACATTGACTTCTGCAGGTTCACTTTTCAGAAATGCAAATTTAATTAAAAGGTTGATTGATGATATTCAATTGGCAGAAAGGTTTGCTGTCGTGATATGTGCAGCATACAAAATGAATGATGAACATGCTTTGAGTTCACTAATACTAACAGCAGTTGAAACATGGCAGGTAGTCAAAGATTTACAAGATGATGCAACACATGAGGAGAAAAACACATGGTTGAGAAACACATGGTTAAAAGCAGATTTTAGACAGCGAGATGAGGATGATATTTGGATACACAGAGATGACAGAGTAGTTTTGCTAAATAGCATGATTACTGATATGGACAGAATATACCATAAAATTGTAGAATTTCTTTACCAGAGGTGTCTGACTTATCAGCAAGTGAACACAATTAAGAGAACAATTATGAGATTGGGAACAGAATTACAAGAGAGTGGTTCATTGACCAGATTACAAATGGATTTCTGTGAGATGGCACTGAATAACAAACTGTGCTACATTTTTGTGATTTACTGTTTGATTACAAAATGGGTTGAAACATTTCAGATGCGACATAATGATGAAATTACTGCTGAAAAATTATCAGATGGCAAAAGACATATTGAAAACAGATTGCTCCATTGTACAGATAGAACAGAAATTTCAGATGTTGAGGAACAAGAGAATGTTATTATAAAAGACAGAGATGCAGAAATGTGCCTAGATGCAGGTACAAAGTGGATAGATATCCTTCCACTTGTTTTGATGTTTCTGAGAAACACTACTGATAAAAAGACAGATTTAAGTCCACGTGAGATTATGATGGACAAGGTCATGAGACAGACATTTATACCAGAGAAAAGAATGATGCCTATCAATAATAGCATCAATTTGGAGAACTGCAGGAATTTATCAGATGAAATGATTTTTGTGTTTGATGAAGATGAAACTGAAGTACAAACAAGAGAAAAAGAGCAAGTACTTGATCTATTACCAGGTAAAAGGATCAGGAAAAAGGTTCGTCTTAAAAGAAATACTCTAGTGCCAAGGTGGCAGAAAAGGAGGTCAGTCAGTCTTGTCACAGCAAATGCAGAGAAGTGCAAAAGACTGAAGAAGTGGATTGACACTGGCCATACTTTTCGTGTATCTACACCTGAAAATCCTGATGAGAATAGTGTCACAACTGCTGATTCAGATTCTGAAGAAGAGCCTGAAAAGAATCCAGATCTTGAAGATCGACAAGTTGGTCGACATCTGGTGAACATGAATAGAAAACAAGCCTTGATTGAAGAAGACTTGAAAGTTGTGACTGAAGACTCAGAAAATGATGGAAATCTGCCAGAAAAAGAAGCAGAAGAAGAATGTGATCAGATTATGATTCAAGACCAGGAGAGTATTGAAAAGCAGAAAAGTAGCTCTGAATGCAGGAACAGGAATTCTGAAACTGGGAAGTTGAAGGTAATTGAAGAAGAAAATGAATTGCCAAGTACCAGCTACAAAGATGACGTTCCTAACGGAGTGAAGCTGCTGAGTAAAGAAGTACCTGAGTCCAGAATGAAAATATCTGACACTGAAACTGATGAAGATTCTGAAATAAGAAAATTCAGAAAAGGAGCTTGGAGAACAGAATGTAATGTGACCAAGCAAAAGAAGAAATTACCAAGAAAAAGTGATAACTGGCCAGAAGAAAATGAAGGCCTAAAATTCAAATTGAGATACAGATCAAAAGAACAGATTGATGAAATATCAAGTCAAAAAGATTCTGTAAAGAAAAATGAGGCAGGAAAGAAAATGGAAGTGATACTTGTAATGGATAGCAGTCAGGAAAAGATTGAAGAGAATAGTGACAATGATTGAAGTACATACTTATTAAATTTTTAGGTTTTCTGTTTTTGGCATAAGGCTGAAGAAATCTTGTTAGGTGACACAAGGTCGAAGAAATTCTGTTAGCTGAAAAATTAATTTGTGACATTAGGTCGAAGAAAAACTGTTAGAAAAAAAATAAAAATAAATAAATAACATTTTTGAAAAAGGGGGGTGTTAGAAATTTTTAGAAAATTTAGGTCAAATTTTTAAAATTTTTGTTTTATTTTTCTTTGCAAGCTTAATGAAAATATAATTCTGCTTTGGTTAATTTAGGTTGTTACTTTTCCTTTAGAAATTATCAAGGAGAAGTTTAAAAGTTAATATGACAAGCAAGATACTGACATTTTATTAGTTATAGTTTTTGCAACACTTTTATTGAAGCTTAGTCGTATGTTACACAAGAGAAAGAAATAGAACTAGAGGGGTTTCTTAAAACTCAATATGAGAATTGTAGATAAACTAATGAGATAAGTCTTTAGAAATACTAACACAGGTGAAATTGAATCATGTTCATCTTAGATAAAATCTTTGCTAAAATATTGGGTGGTGGTGTGGTGATTTGTTAATCACCAGATGAGGGAGTTGATGGAGCGGGATAGAAAACAGAAATCTGTTTAAACCCGTGAAGTCACACTTCCATAAATAAATTAATAATGCTAACAATTTGTGCTGTGTGTGCTAATTCAACCTAGTTTAAAGTTACATTACATTACAGAACACGTGGGAAACTAACATGTGTGCTCATAAATGTGCATTATGTTGCATTCTTATGTATGTGGAAAATAATAAATTAATCTTGTCTATTGTCATGTCATAACTAATAGCAGCTGTTTTTGAAATAATGGCATGTGCTTATTTTGCTTCCCTTGTCTATGTGATGTCATTTCTACTATTCTAGGTGCACATAAGGTTTTATGGATTATTGAAGACTGGTAGATATAAAATGCTGCTTTATTTGTGCTTTACTGCTAGGTAATTTAGACTAATGGGTTAATAATTAGCAATGATGGGAGGCAACAGAACAAACTGTATTTCTTTCATTAATTATTCTTTGTGTTTGTTTATATAATAGTTTTACAAGTGAAGCTTAGAGATGGCTGCAGAAAAATAGTACACTTTTAAAAGTGGCGCAGGGAAGGTGGCGCAGAAAATTGACGCTCTTTGAAAAGAGGCCTAATGATGAAAATGGCTCAAGTGAAAATAATTCTGAGAAGGATGGAAAAGGCCTCTGAGCTTTTATTTTGAAAGGTTTTGGATTGAACTGCTAAAAAGATGACTCTTTGGAGAAATTTGCTAACGTTTGCTAACGTGCCACGGGAGTTTAGAGCTGACAGGCTCAAGGTTAAAAGGAAGCTGTCGCTACAAAATGTAGCAGTCTAAGGAGAGCTGCCAAGACTTCTAAATGAACAATGGACTAGTGAATTTGCCCGGGCATGTAAGAAGGAGGTGTCACAGTTTACTGTGGTACGAGGTGGCTCAGCCAATGGAGAACTAGAATTCGTTTGCTGGAATGTGAAAAATAGTTAGCTCAGCTCAATTTAGGGTATAAGAATAGGTTCAGAGAACACATAGTTGGCTTACGCTCGAGAATTCTGGAGGACAATGTTATGCTGATGGACTTTACACGTGAGGACAGGAGTTTTTATTAATTACTTTATTATTAGGTGATGAGGGTAGAGACAGAGATATAGTTAGGATTTTGGAAAATGCTTAATTTTACTTATTCCTGTTAATGAATAATAATTCTTGATTTATGCTCTTTTAATTAATACTGAATAAATCTTTCTTTATGACATTTTCTAATGCTTGTTTAATAAAATACCAAAACCTAAGTTTTTCTAGATGTGTTAAAATAAACTTTCTAAAATGACAAGCTGGTCTTGATTATTGCAGATAGTTTAAACAACTATATTTAGATCTTATCGCCTCATGATTCAAGCGCTCTATTGTTGTTATGGGCCTAGTGTTGTAGTGTAAGTTTTGTGGTAGTAGATAGTGTCATTTGTGCAATATTTTGGTGAGAGCGCTGGATCAGAGGCTCGAGCTGATCTGGAGGAGCGGTTCGGCTGCAGCTGGGGAGAGATGCTGGTGATTGGAGCCGAGAGTCAGGAAAACGCTGCTGGCGAGGACGCCGGTTCCCCATCTCTGAGGAGCTGTAAGCACCGCGGAACTACGGAATAAAGACTGAACCTTGGAAACAGCCTAGGATATTTCTCCTCCGAGATTCCGCTTGAACAAGGAGCAGGAGCTGGCTCAGTCGAGGTGGTTTGGGAGATGGCTAAGTCGGCTAGAAGGAGGCGGGTTGACCCGCAGAGAGGCAGAGAGACGGTTCGACTGGGGCAGGATAGTGGAGACCCCCCTCACCTCTGTGAAAAAAAGACTGTAAAGACTGTAAGAACGAACTGGGTGAGTAAAAAAAAAACACTAATAAGTTTGATTGACATTGTTGCCAAAAAAAAACAAAACAAAAAAAACGGAGTAGGTGTCATTACAAGCGCAGGCAGGGTGATGCTGAGTGACTTAATAACATTTAGGTGCAGAGCACCTCTCTGGAGGTCTGCCTTCCTATTCCTGTTTGGCGGGCTGCAAAGCCGGGTTGTTCGAGGCAAAGGACGCGCCCTGAGTAGAAAGAAGATGCCAAAAAAAAACGCGACGAATGTAGAAAAGGAAAAAGAGACCATAATGGTAACTACACGAAGTGGCAAGAATAAGGAACCAGACATGGAGGGAAGTATTGAAGGCCCTAGCAGTGGGAGTGCAAGGGAGTTGTCCCACCACCAGCCAGTGAATTGACCGGCAGTAGTACTGTTAACACAGCGAAACCGAACGTAGCCAATACTCCGGGAGTTAGTAAAAAAAATGGTGACAAAGGTGATAAAGGAAGGGTCTCTGCAGCCCCACGACCTCCGAAGACAGGAACACAGAAAGGAATACAGAATTTTACTCTCCCGGGCATGTTCGAGCGGCAGAGCATCAGAAGTAATGATGGCCTAACGGGAATGGTAGAAAATGAGGCATTAGACACAACCTCAGCACTAACCTCAAATGCTCTGGGGGCACCAGTCGAGCATATAGACAACCCTGAAATCAAGGATAAGTCTGACAAAATGCAGACTACGAGTCATACTGAATTTCGAGACTTTCAAGAACCTCTGGAACAAGAGCTGGGTGATCTTGAAAGTAGTGTTTTGAGAGATGGTTTAAGGAGAGGCATCGAGGATATAGTCATGCATTCTAATTTATCGCAGAAGGAGGTTGGCTCACAGGGCACTTTGTCAGTACCAGAATCCGGAGAGAATTAATATTCGTTGTCTGAAAAGTCGTCAGACGAGGACTGGATAGATGATGATGAAAGTGAAGTCAGTAGTGGTGACGAATCAATTGGGGAAAGCAGATTTTCACCTAATTGTAGCGCCTCTACTATAAAGAAGACAATAAAGAGGGCAAAGAGGAGAAAAGAAAATTTAGAAGGCACGCAAGAGCATTCTCAGGTATCTGGCTTTCCTACAGGAGAAACAGCAGAGGAGAGACAAAGGATGAGCGAGACGAGAAAGGCAGACCCACGACCCCGCAGGAAATCACTCTCGCTACCATTTATGAAACTATAATGGGACATAGGGCTGAGAGTAAAGCCGAAATAACACGGGTCCAGGCTACATGTAGCAAGGTGAAAAATGCTGTAAGGCGGGCGATAAAACTAGGCGCAGAAACTGCTAATAGAGTAACTGATGCAGAAGCAAGGATATCTGCACTAGAAGACTGTGCTGTGGTGCAGAAAGAAGAGTTGGAGAGTATCAAGGCGCACCGTGACAACTTGAGTAATAAGTTGTGTCAATTAGAAAACCACGCCCGGAGACAAAATCTGCGCTTTTTCGGGGTTCCCGAGGGGTTGGAAGGGGGGAATCCTCGTAAATTTATTGCTGAACTTCTGAAGGAAGCTTTTCCGGATGTGATTGCCTGGGACTGGACAAGAGAAGTTCAGAGGGCCCATAGGTTTCCCTTCAATGTTAGAAAACCTCGTCAAGGCCAAGAGAACTTGCCAAGAGCGATATTAGTGTGCTTCAACAACTTTTTAGCACGAGAAGACATTTTTGACCGAGCCAGACCGGATAAGAAAGCGACGGGCAAGGGATGTAACTTTTTTGTCAGGCCGGACTTCTACCAGGCAACTGTCTCTAAAAGGTGGCATTTAAGGCAACTAAAAAGAGAACTGTTGGGCATTTGCAGTCAGGCCTTCGCGGGGCTGGCTCCGCGGTCATGGGCAGAAGCAATAATTGTTATCTTTAAAAAGAAGGGAAAAGAGATGGGGTCTTATAGGCCAATCTCTCTGTTGAATACTGACAGCAAAATTTACTCGAAGTTGATCGCCAATCGGCTAGATGATTTAATGACAGGGCTTGTCTCCACAAGACAACATGGTTTCATACATGGCAGAGGTACCACTGACCACGTTAGGCGAATAATATCCCTGCTGGACTGGGCACAGTGGACCGGCTCTTCGGTTAGGGTGGCCCTGTTGGACGCCGAAAAGGCGTTCAACAGGGTCAATTGGCCCTTCCTGTGGTCTGTGCTGGCAAAGATGGGGATCCCTGCAGAGATTATCAGAGCTACGCAAACACTATATGTTCATCCGACAGCGGTTATTCGGATTTTGGCTCCCTGTCGGGGCCGGTACGAATAGCAAGGGGGACGAGACAGGGTTGCCCCTGCTCCCCCTTGTTATTCGCTCTGTATATTGACCCATTTAAAAGAAATCTGGAAGGGAATGTGGCAATTAAACCAGTACAGCTAAATAGTTGGGAGGTAAAAGTCTGCGCCTACGCCGACGATATCGCCGTGGTAACAGCTGAACTCAAACCGGCATTACCTATTATTGTAAAGTCAGCGGAAGAATTTGGCCGTCTATCAGGGTATAAGCTGAATATCGATAAAACTCAGCTTATACATTCGACGGTAGGGCGCCCTGAGAATATGAAAATAGATAAAGAGGCTACGTATCTTGGGATTAAAATCACAGCTACCATTGAGGATATTATCCCTATTAATCTGGATCCTATAATTATATCCTCAAATAGAACCTTGGAAAGAATTAATAACTTGAAGCTGTCTTTATTTGGTCATAGTAATGTGATTAAAATGTTAATTTTTCCAAAGTTTTTATATATTTTTCTGGCTATACCTTTGTTAATATCCTCAGGGTACTTCACACGTATAGAGAGAATGTGCTCCAGATTTCTATAGGGGTATCGCCGGGCAAGGAGAGCACTGAAAAGTTGCGAACTACCTCACGATAGAGGGGGTTGGGGTATTCCAAATTTTCAATTGTATCATTGGATGGCAATAATGCAAGATATGGATATTCTTCTATTACCGGAAGTCCTCACAGAGGAATTTTTATCTCCGTCAATTTATGAAATGCTTTTGGGTACAGAGGCTAAGCAGTGTTTAAATCGGATAATAGAGCCGAGCGACTATAAAAAAAACAAATTCAAGATAGTAGAAACCGCTTTTCTGATTTGGCGATCTATTAAAAAGAAATTTCGGCTTAGCACCAACTTAAATCGGTATAATCCTTTACAGAACTGTTCTATTCTCCCAGAGATTTTTAATGATGGGGTAATGTACAACTGGAACACTCTAGGTATTAGGAAACTGGGAGATCTATTCATAGATAACAATTTTGTCTCTTTTGATCATCTATTGAATACCTATCATATACCTCGTGCTGATTTTTTTTAAAATGTCTTCAGGTAAGCAGCTTTTGTTTACAGAAAGTTTTAAATTCTTTAATTATTTTAGGGAGTATTGATATTCTTGAAGCAATTAAAAAGCGACAAAGAATAGGACCTTTATATCAATTAATTTTGGAACAAAGGGAGGATGACTTGGAGACCATAATGATTAAATGGCAGAGCAAAATGAATATCCAAAGCATAAATATAGAGAGAAGCTTAGTAATTGCTAAAAATGTTTGACTGAATGGGCCGCTCATCAGCCAGCATTATATGTCTGTTTTTGGGCTGTATTATACACCAGGAAAGCTAGCAAAATGGAGCTCCGGGCGTGGGACAAATTGCAACCGCTGTAATCTACATGGGGCTGATGCTGTACATATGTTTTTTGACTGCCTGAAATTGGCGCCATTTATTGCGGAGATAGAGCATTTCTTGGCAGCAGAACTGCTTATTCAAGTTAAATTAACAGCATCAATGGTAATTTTTGGATGGGACGATAATGTGGCAAATGTGACCTCTGATACGAACATAGGATTTATGTTTGTTTGTATGTCTGCATACCGCTTTTGTATAACACCAGGCTGGCTTGATGTAGAACCACCTAACTTTATTATGTGGCGAACTAAGCTGTTATCAATGTATCATTTAGAAGCTGCATTATACAAAATGAAAGGTATCACTAAGAAAACATTTGGTCGTAAATTATGGTCTCCAATTGCAAAATGGACTGGAACGTGAGAGGTCTTAACACTTAATTTCTTGATATTGTAGGAATAAGTACCAAGAAGAGTAGTACTTTGTTAGGCTCGCTCTGTCTTGTTTTTTGCTTTGTATTGTAATGTCACTTTATGTACTGCTGCCAAATGAAAATTCAATAAATAAAAAAAAAAGAGAGGTAGACTGTGAGAGAGACAGCACAGATAATGGAAAAAGATGCTCATATAAATCTTTAATTTTCACAGACGCTCAGTGTGATTCTAGACAAATAATTTTAAACCATACCTTTCACCAAAACACATTGACCACACTAAAACATTTTACTGGCTAAAGACAATCCATGTATGTGACCACTACATTTCAGTGCACAATCCTGACTCATTTTGCAAATACATTTCCAATTTGCACCATTATTTTTTTACCAACATTACATCCAATGCCAACATTACATCCAAATATGAAACACAATAGAATAAAAAAGAGGCCCATGGGGCTTGTAAATCAGCCCAAGAATATATGCAGCAGTGTATGTAAATTGACTACAAAATTGTAGATTTAAAACACAAGCCTAATTCTACAAAAGCAACACTATTAAATATTCTACAACGAAAAAAGTGACTACTTACATTCTACATTTTTTAGTACTTTTTTAGTACTGCACTTTATTACACACAGGTAACTTACTAAACACATTAACTTACCAAATGATTTTATCACAATAGTATTCCAAATAGTGAGAAACTCAGAATATGGTTCTACAAACTTTACAGGAATAAACACATTGCTATTACTAAAAATAAAATGCAACACATACAGTCCCTTACAAGTAATAAACTCACCTTTCTAACTGATTGGAAGATTAACTCATTCGCTGCTAGGCCTTTTCCCCTCTTGTGCTAAGCCTTTTTTTGTCGATTTGGGGTAGTGCGCGCTTAGGCCCCTGTAACTTTTTTACCACATAAGGTATCCATGCCAAATTTGCGCCCTTTTCTTCCAACATCATGTGGATTCTAAAGGTGCCCAGGGTTTGTGGATTCTCTTGCAGGGGTCCCAGAAATTAAGCAAAATACAGTAAAATGTTTGGGTTTTTTCAGAAAATTGGGAAAAACGGGCTGCAAATGAAAGCCTCTGACTTTTTCCCAGCAAATGTTATCAAAAAAGGGTTTGTGGGGCTAAAATCTCCATTTTCTCAGCTTTTAGGGAATGACAGTCTTTTGTCAGAGAACCAACATTTTTCACACAGTTTTGGCATTTTTCTGGGACATAGCCTATTTTTGCTTTTGTTAGAGCTTTCAACCTCCTTCCAGTTAATGGTAGAAATGAGTTTGAAAGCAATAATGGATACAGGAAAGCTATACATTTTCGAAAAGTAGACAA
This sequence comes from Lissotriton helveticus, assembly GCF_964261635.1. Classification (NCBI taxonomy): domain Eukaryota; kingdom Metazoa; phylum Chordata; class Amphibia; order Caudata; family Salamandridae; genus Lissotriton; species Lissotriton helveticus. The sequence continues at coordinate 822,402,167 of NC_136057.1, forward strand.
AATTCTGAATTCATAAAGGGGTCATATGTCTAAATCCATGAAGGTTTCTTTATAGAAACTAACAGTTAGATATTGGATTAATTGAAAATTAGTTGAAAAAAACAGCCTTTTGTCTCAACGTTTTCACCTGTAACTTCTTGTAATTTTGACAGCTGTTTGAAAGCAATATACCGTTACATCCGTTTGACCTTCCTGGTTGTGAGGATATATAGGACTTGTAGTTTCACCAAGAACCAGACAAACCCAGAGCCACAAACTGAGCAGCAACTTGCAATGGTATTTTATTATTTACTGGGTATAGAGCACTTATTCTTGGGAAATGTATACATGGAAAAATCAGTATGAAAAACACCTATGTATTTCTGAATTGGGTAAGAATTATAGAGTTTAGAAACAGTATATATTTGCACATTTTCAAAATTGGAAATACTCATACTAGCATGAGAATTATTGGTAATTTTTCAAAAAGATTTTTTTTTTACACAATGTCTTTCATTGGGAAGGGAGAAATGCATGAAAACTCAATAGGTAATAACAGTTGATATACAAATCTGAATTACCCTACGTCTCCCGATAAAAACGGTACCTCACTTGTGTGGGTCGGCCTTGTGCCTGCGACAGGAAACGGCGCAAAATGCCACGTGGTCACACCTCAATTTTGCAGGTAAAAATTTACCCTTTTATGGCAAAGTGCCTAGCTGTAGTTTTTGCACCCTAGCTCTGCCGGCACCTAGGGAAACCTAGCAAACCTATACATTTTTGAAAACTAAACACCCAGGGAAATTTAGGATGGGGTGAATCGACTGCTTCCCACCAGGTTCTGTTACCCAGAATCCCTTGCAAAGCTAAAAAATTGACAAAAAAAACGCATTTTCCTCACATTTCTGTGGTGGAAAGCTTGGAATCTGCGTGGATCAACAAATTTCCCCCCACCCCGTGTTCCCCCAGGTCACCCGAAAAAAATGGTACCTCACTTGCCTGGGTCTGCCTAGCGCCTGCGACAGGAAACAGCACGAAACGCAACATATTCGCACCGCAATTCCGCAGCGAAAACGGGCCCTTTTTTGGCAAAGTGCCTACCTGTAGTTTTTGAACCCTAGCTCTGCCGGCACCTAGGGAAACCTAGCAAACCTATACATTTTTAACAACTAGACACCCAGGGGAATTCAGGATGGGGTGACTCAACTGCCTCCCACCAGGTTCTGTTACCCATAATCCCTTGCAAACCTAAACAATTTACAAAAAAACGTGTTTTCCTCACATTTCTGTGGTGGAAAGTTCTGGAATCTGGGTGGATCAACAAATTTCCACCCACCCCACGTTCCCACAGGTCTCCCAAAAAAAATGGCACCTCACTTGCCTGCGTCTGCCTAGTGCCTGCGACAGGAAACAGCACAAAACGCAACGTGTTCGCACCGCAATTTCGCAGTGAAAATGGGCCCTTTTTTGCAAAGTGCCTGCCTTTCGGTTTTGAACCCTAGCTCTGCCGGCACCTAGGGAAACCTAGCAAACCTATACATTTTTGAAAACTAAACACCCAGGGCAATTTAGGATGGGGTCACTCGACTGTCTCCCACCAGGTTCTGTTACCCAGAATCCATTGCAAAGCTAAAAAATTGACTAAAAAACGCATTTTCCTCAAATTTCTGTGGTGGAAAGTTCTGGAATCTGCGGGGATCAACAAATTTCCACCCACCCCGTGTTTCCCCAGGTCTCCCGAAAAAATTGGTACTTCACTTGTGTGGGTAGGCATAGTGGCTGCAACAGAAAAATGCCCAAATCATACGGTAGAGACTTAAAAATAACCTATAGCAAAACTACCGTATTTTTTTTTGGGGGGGGGGCACCTGAGTTTTTGGCCCGGGGATCAGCGGCAAACTTGAGAAACTACAAAACCCAAACAGTTGTGAAAACTAGACACCCGGGGGAGTCCAGGGAGGTATGGCATGCGTGGGTCCCCCAACATTTTCATACCCAGAATTCCCTGCAAACCTTAAAATTAGGTTACAAAATCAATTTTCCATACTTTTTTTTGTGGGGTCTCCGTGCCGGCACAAATGTCCTACCACCCAGTGTTCCCCTTGTTCTCCCAAGTAAAATGATGCCTCACTTGTGTGGGTGGGCCAAAGCAGAACATGCCAACAATTTATTTTTAAGAAATTGTAGCATTCGGGATTGACAAATTAAGCACAGAGAATTCTACTGTTTGGGGTCATCCTAGTAACAAGCCTTTGGCCCACCCACACAAGTGAGGCATCATTTTACTCGCGAGAACAAGGGTAACACAGGGTGGTAGGACATTTGTGCAGGCATGAAGATCCCACGCAAAAATGCCTATGTCAAAACCACCAGCTTACCCTGGTTTTTGGCCCCGTGCTAGATGGCCATCTAGGTAAACCTACCAAACCCACACATTTCTGAAAAGTAGACACCCGGGGGCTTCCAAGGAGGTATGGCTTGCATCGATCCTCCAACGTTCCTTTACCCAGAATCCCTTGCAAACTTCAATTTTAGCTGAACAAATCAGTTTTTTCACACTTTTTTGTGTGGGAAAGCGTGGCATCACTGGGCTCACACAAATTTCCTACCACCCAGCGTTCCCCCAGGTCTCCCGATAAAAATGGTACCTCACTTGCGTGGGTAGGCATGGTGGCTGCAACAGGAAAAGGCCCAATTCGTACGGTGGAGACTTAAAAATTACCTTTAGCAAAACTACCTTATTTTTTGGGGGGGCACCTACGTTTTTGGCCCGGGGCTCGGTGGCCATCTTTGGAAACTACCAAACCCAAACAGTTCTGATAACTAGACACCCGGGGGAGTCCAGGGAGGTACGGCATGCGTGGGTCCCCCAACGTTTTCCTACCCAGAATTCCCTGAAAACCTTAAATTTAGGTTAAAAAAACACTTTTCCATACATTTTTGCGGCGCAAATGTCCTACCACCCTGCGTTCCCCTTGTTCTCCCGAGTAAAATGATACCTCACTTGTGTGGGTGGGCCAAAGGCCTGTGACTAGGATGACCCCAAAACAGTAGAATTCTCTGTGCTTAATTTGTCGATGCCGAACGCTACAATTTCTTAAAAATACATTTTTGGCCTGTTCTGCTTTGGCCCACCCACAAGGGGTCGCTTCCTTTATAAAAAAAGAACAATCCCTGCTGTCTAGTGGGCTTTTCTACCCCCCGGGTCCAGATTAGGCCCAAAAAACGGCCGATCTTCCCCCAGGGGGGTAGAAAAGTCTAAAAACAATGGTTGGCCCCTAGGAAGCGACCCTTACCCATGGGGTCGTTTCCTTTATAAATAAAATAACAATCCCTGGTATCTACTGGGCTTTTCCGCCCCCCCCCCCGGGTGCAGATCAGCCAAAAAGAATGGCCGATCTGCCCCAGGGGGGGCAGAAAAGTCTGAAAATTAAATGCCCCCTAAGGAAGCGACCCTTGCCCAAGGGGTCGCTTCCTGCACACAAATTATACTTTAACAAACAATCCCTGGTGTCTAGTGGGGCATTCCTGGTGCACGATCGCGACGCTGTGCGCGATCGTGCACCAGGAATGCCCTGCATTTGGACATCAGGGGAGAGGAAACACTGTTTCCTCCCCCCCGATGCCTCAAGGCACCGAGAAACAGGCCCCCCGCCCCACCGGAGCAACAAAAACTCACCCTTCCTCTGGACGCGCTGGAAAGAAATGGCTTCAAGCGCGTCCAGCGCTTTGTGATGACGTCGGCGCGCGCTGTGCGCGCTGGCGTCACCAGGAAGTGTGGGGGGGCCAGGGGGTGGCAGCGGAAAGTCTTCCGCTGCCCCCCCCTGCTTGAAATGCAACGATTGATGCCCCAGGGGGGAGCGCGAGCGCTCCCCCCGAGGGCTGTGCCGATGACGGAGCGGTTCCGTCATCAGCACAGCCCAATCGACGCTGATGAAGGAACCGCTCCATCATCAGCGTCGAAGGGGTTAAGAATGCCACTCACACAGCAGATAGCCTCACACAGAATCTCTCTGCTTCAGTGCGTGCAGCAGAACCAAACAAAATGGCACATTTTCCCTCTCAATTGACACATATATACACATTAATAGCAAATCAAATTCCTTCACACAATAATTCAAAACCAAAGACACATTTCCATTGGTTCAACATTTCATACCTGTTCAACTGACATAACTTTCCACCCTCCCCCCAGCAGATCATGCAAAAGTTAACTGTCAACAGGGGTCAAAAGTTCAGCACTCTATAAAACACTGCTACTCAACAAGTTTAGACTATGCATAAGTACTTACACATAAGTACCAATAAATAGAAAAGGTATAATTAGAACCAACCAACACATAAACACATGAACTTGATAGATATTTGTAAAATATAGTTTTTTAGTGAGTTTTTCATGCTGAGGTACGCTTATGGGACGTCTTACACACTTTTAACCTTACGTTGTATGGTGCGTTCATGGTACGCGCACTATAAATCTTTCATTAAAAAAAAATAGCGTCTATTACTACATTTTTATAATCCCCGGGGACCCCATCCCCCGGGGCTAAAATATAACGTTGGGGATCGTGGGGGGAGCCCCAATGCCCCCACGGTCCCAGCCGGCTCCCCGTGTTTTTCGGGAGCCGGCACTGCTTTTCGTCAGAAAGAGCAGCCAACATGCTGCTCTCTCTGACGAAAAGCAGTTTTCTATGGTAGGGTGGGCGCCGCGAGGCTCCCGCCTTACCATACCAAACAGCAGTGTCCCGGTGGTAGGCACCCCGGGACACTGCAGGAGCCAGTCCTGGGGAGGTGGTAGTCCCAAGGGCCACACAAGGCTCCAGGAGGGAGGCCCCGCTGCCCCCCTCCCAATATTAAAAAGCCCTGGGAGGTGGTGGTCTCCTGGGCTGGGGGTGCGTCACGAACCCCCTATTTTACATAGTAGTGCCCCGGGGAGGTGGCGGTCCCCGGGCTTGTGGGGGGGTAAGGCCCCCCACACAGGTTTTTTTTATTAAAAAAAAAACAAGCCCCGGGGGGTGGCGGTCCTCAGGGCTGCGGGGTGGCCGAGAGCCCCCCGCATACTTAGAAAAAAAGCCCCGGGGGTGACGGTCCTCGGGGCTAGACTAATATCAAAGCCCCGGGGGGTGGCGGTACCCGGGGCTGTGGGGGGGGAAAAGAGCCCCCCCGCAAACATATTCCTTAAACCCCATGGGATGGGGTCCCCGGGGATTATAAAAAATTATTAATAGAGGCTATTTTTTTTTTACAATACGGTAAAAAAAAAAACAAGCCCTGGGGGGTGGCGGTCCTCAGGGCTGCGGGGTGGCAGAGAGCCCCCCGCATACTTAGAAAAAAAGCCCCGGGGTTGACGGTCCTCGGGGCTAGACTAATATCGAAGCCCCGGGGGGTGGCGGTACCCGGGGCTGTGGGGGGGAAAAGAGCCCCCCCACAAACATATTCCTTAAACCCCGTGGGATGGGGTCCCCGGGGATTATAAACAATTTGTAATAGAGGCTATTTTTTTTTACTATACGGTAAAAAGTCTGTAAGTCATCCCGTAAGCACACAAAACCAAGAAAAACAAAACAAAAGGACATTGGGAATCATTGTAAAACCCCCTAACTAACCCAAGAGAGTCAGAAAGTCCTATAGCAAACAGCAAGCATTTCCTGTCAATCTACACATTCAATCCACACACATATACAGATAAATAACAAATCACATTTATTCTCACATGAAATCAAAATGAAACACACTTTTCTATTGCTTGAACTTTTGAACCTTTTCCAACTGACAAAACTTTCAAACCTTCCCCCAACCACATTCTGCCAGTTACCATAGAAATACTTCAGGGAACACATTACTAACAATACAGGTGAAAAGTTCATCATACATTGTTGCAAATCAAAACAGCAAGTGTGCTTGACTTCTCAATATACCAGCTTATCTTAAGTTTGTTCTTTTCTACCACTTTTTCTTAACCAATAAATGACAGGCTTTTAAAAAACAGAACATTGCACCCTACTTTTCTACCTAGTAACAATTCAAACAACCAATCACTTCTTTGTTTTTTTTAAAAACACCACTTATCCACCATTTTAATAAAAAAAAATCTTAAAACTGCCCTTTCATTTACAGAGACCATCTGAGTGCATCCCGACCTCTCTTCAAGATGCTTACAGTGTGGATTGTGGGATACAGCTATATTTTCTGGAGTGAAAGGTACGCACAACAGAAAAAAATTCACAAAGACCCAGGTTTACCAAATGTGGACATTAAATGGATTGGACAGAGAGGGTTAAAGAGGCATCAATTGACGCTATTGGTGAAATCCATTATGCATCTCCAACACCCTCACCTCATAATTGTTCACTGTGGTGGCAATGACCTAGGCACTTTGACTGGGGTAGGTCTGGAAATGTTTATGAAGGACACCTTTGCAGAACTAATGTCACTTTTCCCCAAAACTACCTTTGTGTATTCTAATATATGTCAAAGGCAAAAATGGAACTGGTCCAATCAATTTTGTCCACAAATTGAGAAAGCTAGGAAACATGTGAATACATCTGTTTCTGCGTTTCTCTGAGACTATAGAATGGGATCCATTTACCATAACAATCTGCGCTTCAATATGCATGACATCTATAGTAGAGATGGTGTACATTTTACAGATGAGGGGAACAGAGTCTTCCTCTTGAACTTTAGGCTCTGCATCGGTACTTACCTGTAGGTACTAAAATATCCCAAAAAAGAAAAGGGCTCTTTTTAGAGCCACCCAACATATAAACGCAAACACTTCATAAATATTTAAAAATATTTTACTTTTTCTACCTAAGATACGCTTATGGGACGTTTTACAGACTTTGCTCCGTACGTCGTACGTGCGAGCATGGTACGCGTCCGGTGAATCTATTGTAAAAAAAAATAGCGTCTATTACTAATTTTTTATAATACCCGGGGACCCCATCCCCCGGGGCTAAAATATAACGTTGGGGACCATGGGAGGAGCCCCAAAGCCCCCACAGTCCCAGCCGGCTCCCCGCATCCTTCAGGAGCCGGCATTGCTTTTCATCAGCGAGAACAGCTAACATGCTGCTCTCTCTGACAAGAAGCAGTTTGTTATGGTAGGGTGGGAGCCACGAGACCCCCGCCCTACCATAACAAACAGCAGTGTCCCAGGGGTAGGCACCCCGGGACACTGCAGGAGCCGGCCCTGGGGAAGTGGTGGTCCCCAGGGCTACATAAGGCTCCAGGAGGGGGGCCGCATGGACCACTCCCAACATAATATAGCCCCAGGGGGTAGAGGTCCCCGGGGCTGGGGGGTCCGTAACAGACCCCCCAATGTTCAATAAAGCCCCGGGGAGGTGGTGGTCCCTGGGGCGTGTGGTGGGGCTTGAACCCCCACACAGATTAATTTTTTTAAACGAAGCCCCGGGGGGGGTGGTCCCCAGGGCTGTGTGGGGGCCTTGAGCCCCCGCATACTTAGAAAAAAAGCCCAAGGGGTAGCGGCCCCCGGGGCTGCGGGGGGCTCTATGCTCCCACGCAATCACAATTACTTTGCCCCAGGGGGGTGGTGGTCCCCGGAGCAGTGTGGGGGTGATTGGCCCCCCCACACTTTTTTAATCATTTTGCCTCCGCGATTTGGTCCCCCGGGGCCTAATTGGAACAAAAACAGTCCTGATTTTTTTTTCATGAGGTACGCGTACCTACGCGTACCCCACGATTAAAAAAAAAAAAACAGCAGGCCTAGGGGGTCACGGTGTGTCTACCCTGTCCCCTTTGCGTGTTTTGCATGACTGTTTTCTGCTTTCTTGTGCCTCTGCTCTACCGAGGCACAAGATGGCTGGCAACACTTCCTGGTTTGGAGTGTTGACAGACAGTTGACATCCAATCAGCATGCAGCTCGTGCTCAGGAAGGTGCGAGTACAGTACATATTAGGGTCCAACTTCGCAAATATATCTATGATTTTACTTTTGATTTTCTCAAGAACTACTGAACGGATTTACACCATTCAACAAAAAGGGTCATCTGCGAACCGAACTCTACCTTTTTGTCAAATTTGGTGTAATTCCGTTCAGCCGTTCGAGCTGTAGCCGTGGCTAAAGGTCCTATGGAAAATTGCATGGGGAAAACATGTTTTGGGACCCCCTTTTTTCTCAGCCCCCACTTTACGAATCAACCCCAGACTTTCAGGGAAGGAGCGGAGCGGAGCAGGCCATTTTCTTGAAAAAATTTGCGAAGATTCGTCCACCGGCACCAAAGTTATTCCAAATAGAATGTTGCGGATTTGCTATGGAAACTAGGTCCTAACTATAACTACCTACTGGCGACCGCCAGTAGGTAATATATATATATATAATCTAATTGAAGAAGAGCATTTAGATGCCCATTTCATAATGGATACATATCCTACAGAAGTTTCCTGACCTGAATTACAATTAGCCCTCCCTCCACACTTTGCATGTCTCCACCTAGATTCAGAGGAAGGCAAGGGAGGTGGGGTAGCCATAGTGTTTAAAAATCTTTAAAATGCACTACTGTTGAAGTAGACTATGTGGAAAAAGCAGAGGCAATGGGATTCATTATCTCACCCTCCCCTCAACACTCCTTTGCAGGAGTCTTGGTGTATCTTCCCTCTGGTAATGGGAGTAACTTTAGTAACTCTGTCTTTCAAGCCCTAGGCAACAACATTGTCAACTATGTGCATTTCACAGTCCTAGGTGATTTCAATACCCATCTTGAAAACCCCCTCGATACACAGGCTCTTAAACTATTGAAAGCTTTTGTTGACATTAATTTATACACAAAGATGGGAGGTCTGACAAGCAAAGGAGGGCATAGTCTAGATGCAGGTTTTTCTAACACCAAATTAGTTCTAGGCGCCTCCAAAGAAGTAACCTGGTCTGACCACTTTTTATTTCGTTTTTCATGGTCCTGGCCTGGGAACAAACCACCATGAAGATCAGGATTTACACCTGAACCACATGCCTGGAATAAAACAGACATCCCCGCCCTAGAAGAGTCCTTAGAACACACCCAGTCCTCCCTAACGGGCAACATAATATTAGATGAGGCAAAAGTGTATAACTGGTTCTCTGAGGCCACAAAACAGGCTGCCCCTATTTCACACAAGCACAGAAATAGACTCCTACAAACTGCCCCATGGTTCACCAGTCATCTGAAAGGGAGGGGAAAGACTGTAAAAAACTAGAGCGACTCTGGAGGAAACACTATGGGAAATCAGACATGGGTCAATATAAACCAACACTGAGCAGGTATAATAATAATGTAAAAAGTAACTATGGGCGGAAAATCCGTTCCTCTCACGGAATTTGCAGATTTTCAGCAATTTCGCGATCCGCGAACCTCGCGAAATTGGCAAAAAACGGCAAATCCGCTCGCGGGCGGATTTCAGTTAAGGCAGGTGCTCGAGTTGAAGAAAGCTAACTTTGTAACCATATTAGAATGGCACCGGCAAGCTGCCAGAGTTGCAACTTGCAATTAAGCAACTCTGGCAGCTTGCCGGCGCCATTCTAAAATGGTTACAAAGTTAGCTTTAACTCAGGCACCTGCCTTAACTCTGTAAGTGCTTCCTGTGGGCCAAAATTTAAACCTCAACAGGAAGCAGTTACAGATATAAATAAAGCAGGTGCCCGAGTTGAAGCTCAAATTCAGTAATGTTTTAATCAGCCCAAAACATTAGTGAGCACGGTCGAGGCTGGGCAAGTGTGCTTTAACCCCATATCTGCCATCGAAAATTGGCTGTAATACCCGAGGGAGGTCTTTGCATCCCTCAGTTTCTCGTGCGCAATCCCCGTGTAGTTCCTTTGACCAGGAGGCTGCTTTCTCCTCACCTGCTGCCCTGCTCACTCTCTGACCCTTTATACACAAGAGGCATGTTGACACGCATAGAAGCCCCGCACCACACACTAGTGGTATCAAACGTCTTCCCGCCCTTTCCCAACTATGGTGGACAGCTCGCTCAAGGGACCTCGGCGCCCTTTGGCGTGGTGGCAAAGTTAAAGGCACACATGGTCAGTGGAGACAAATCTTCTGGCCCTTTACGCAGCTGCAGTGTAGGAAAAGCACTTTACATTTACCCAACAAGGTAGCACTTACTGGATTAGCCAGTAAAAAGTACTCCAGTTTAGTAGAGGTATTGCACTAAACGGTGGCTTCTTCGTGGTTAACTATGCAGGGCAGGATTCATTCTGGCACGAGGCTCCTGTCACAAAAATTAAACCTCAACAGGAAGCACTTACAGATATAGCAGGTGCCGAAGTTGAAGCTCAAATTCAGTAACGTTTTAATCAGCCCAAAACAATAGTGAGCACGGTCGAGGCTGGGCAAGTGTGCTTTAAACCCTATAGCTGCCGTCGAAAATGAGCTGTAATACCCGAGGGAGGCCTTTGCATCCCTGAGTTTCTCAAGCGCAATCCCTGTGTAGTTCCTGTGACCAGGAGGCCGCTTTCTCCTCACATGCTGCCCTGCTCACTCTCTGACCGTTTATACACAAGAGGCATGTTGACACGCATAGAAGCCCCGCACCACACACTAGCGGTATCAAACGTCTTCCCGCCCTTTCCCAACTATGATGGACAGCTCACTCAGGGGACCTCGGTGCCTTTTGGCGCTGTGGCAAAGTTACAGGCACACATGGTCAGTGGAGACAAATCTTCTGGCCCTATGCAGCTGCAGTGTAGGAAAATCACTATCATTTACCCAACGAGGTAGCACTTACTGGATTAGCCAGTGGAAAGTACTCCAGTTGAGTAGAGGTATTGCACAAAACGGTGGCATCTTCGTGGATAACTATGCAGGGCAGGATTCATTCTGGCATGAGGTTCCTGTCACAAAAATTAAACCTCAACAGGAAGCACTTACAGATATAAATAAAGCAGGTGCCCGAGTTGAAGCTCAAATTCAGTAACGTTTTAATCAGCCCAAAACATTAGTGAGCACGGTCGAGGCTGGGCAAGTGTGCTTTAAACCCTATAGCTGCCGTCGAAAATGAGCTGTAATACCCGAGGGAGGCCTTTGCATCCCTGAGTTTCTCAAGCGCAATCCCTGTGTAGTTCCTGTGACCAGGAGGCTGCTTTCTCCTCACCTGCTGCGATGCTCACTCTCTGACCCTTTATACACAAGAGGCAGGTTGATGACACGCATAGAAGCCCCGCACCACACACTAGCGGTATCAAACGTCTTCCCGCCCTTTCCCAACTATGATGGACAGCTCACTCAAGGGACCTCGGCACCTTTTGGCGCGGTGGCAAAGTTACAGGCACACATGGTCAGTGGAGACAAATCTTCTGGCCCTTTACGCAGCTGCAGTGTAGGAAAAGCACTATACATTTACCCAACGAGGTAGCACTTACTGATTAGCCACTAGCCAGTAGAAAGTACTCCAGTTGAGTAGAGGTATTGCACAAAACAGTGGCATCTTCGTGGATAACTATGCAGGGCAGGATTTACTCTGGCACTAGGCTCCTGTCACAAAAATTAAACCTCAACAGGAAGCACTTACAGATATAAATAAAGCAGGTGCCCGAGTTGAAGCTCAAATTCAGTAACGTTTTAATCAGCCCAAAACATAAGTGAGCACGGTCGAGGCTTGGCAAGCATGCTTTAACCCCATATCTGGCATTGAAAATTAGCTGTAATACTCGAGGGAGGTCTTTGAATTCATGAGTTTTTTCAAGCGCAATCACCGTGTAGTTCCTGTGACTAGGAGGCTGCTTTCTGCTCACCTGCTGCCCTGCTCGCTCTCTGACCCTTTATACACAAGAGGCATGTTGACACGCATAGAAGCCCTGCACCACACACTAGCGGTATCAAACGTCTTCCCGCCCTTTCCCAACTATGATGGACAGCTCACTCAAGGGATCTCGGCGCCTTTTGGCGCGGTGGCAAAGTTACAGGGACACATGGTCAGTGGAGACAAATCTTCTGGCCCTTTACGCAGCTGCAGTGTAGGAAGGGCACTATACATTTACCCAACGAGGTAGCACTTACTGATTAGCCAGTAGAAAGTACTCCAGTTGAGTAGATAGAAATCGCAAAAAAACAGCGAGTTCGCGGGAAAATCCGCAAATTCACATACTTTTTTGCGATTTTGCGTGTATTCGTGGATCGCAAATCCGCAAAATTTGCCCATACTTACCTTCGACTTGATTTTGGATGAAATTCTGGTAAAACACCTCTTCAATATCAGGGTGAAGGGCAATACTTGGCCTGGCTAGAATTGTTTAAAACAGACAGGGAACAGGTGGTCTGGCTCAAACCATTCTGCTCTGAATAATAATAAATCAAATACAGAGTCCCTCAGGGCCCAGCCCTGAGACTCACTCTTTTTAACATTTATATGATTGCTCTGGGTCAACTCATACAGACCTTCAGCATCCAGGTTGTCTCTTATGCGTATGCCACCAAACTGCTACTTACATATAACAAAAATTACCCCAAGGCTAAGGAAAATTTTGCAGCCTGTGTGACGGCAGTACTAGGCTGTCTTAAACACAATGCCTTACAATGTAACCCTGACAAAACAGAGGTCCTGCTGTTTGGACCTGACCCCAACCAGGGTTGGTGGGGGCTTGGCCTTCACACCGCCTGGCTCCCTACCCAAATGACAAAGCGAGAAATCTAGGCATCCTAGTGGCTAATCAGCTATCTCTCAACTCTTAGATATCAGCAGTGGTCAAAAATTCTTTATTAAACTGCTTCCCTAGGAGGCCCAAAAAATAGTTGTTCGGGTGCGAATTTTATCTAGCCTGGACTACGCGAATATGCTGTATATAGGGCTACAAGAGTACTCGATACATAGACTTAAAAATATCCAGAATTTGGCAATCTGCCTACTGTATAAGCTCCCCAAACATGCCTCGATTACTCACTACTGTAAACAGCTACATTGGCTGCCGGTAAAGAAGAGGATTGTTTTTGAGGCACTCACAGTGGCTCACTCGGCCTACTGCAAAACAGACTTCAGCTATCTGCCAGCAATATTAACCAACTACCACTCCCATAGACCACTGCAGTCTCAAATTGCTCACCTCCAATCCATCCCATGTGTAAACAAGAAAAGATGGGGCAGCCCAGCCTGTTCACTACTGGCAGCCAAACTCTGGAATGATCTTCCATTGCCCCTCAGATGCCTTTTGACAAAAAAAAACATTCCACAAGCAACTGAAAACCCATCCGTTTAATGATTAATCTGTCATGCCCCCAGATGTGTCCCACATGGCTCATGCCGGGACGCTCTCGGAGTACCAGTGCGTTATACAAATCCATCAAGTCATTCATTCATTCATTCATATAGTGTTGAAGTATTTTCTAGAAATTCAGTATCTTGCAGATTTTGATCCGCAAAGCACAGATATTGCGAAATCAAATATGTTGGGCATATACAATTCAAGAAGGAGCCCCCACCTAGAAAACATGTGCTTTTATGAAATACTACAACATTACAGATATAGAAGTAGTGTAACAGAAAAAATAGAAGAGAAATATGAGGAAGTTAGATGTGACCGTTGTTTGGTGAGACATAGCAAAGGAAATCTAATTAACCACAGACAACTGAGATGGATATTTACAAGGAAATCATGGAGTGTGAATTGCGGCAAATCTTGTAGTGCCATGCTCTGCCATTTCCAAAATGCAGGGATGCACCTTACTTGCAACAATGCGGCGCACCCATGTGTTTTCTCTAGTGCTGGCACTCAAAATAACTGCCTAGTGCCAACGCAGACACACTTGTGCCATAGTGTAAGAGTGCCTGCATTGCTGAGAATGATTGTTTAGGTGCAGGACGGAGTCCCTTCCTGCACATAAGCAATCATTAATGCCGATTTGTTACTTAAATGTGTGCTGCATTTTTGCAACACACTTAGAAGTAGCAAATCTGTATTATTTAATTATTGTTTATGTGCAGGAAAGGGTAAACATCCTGCACATAAACAATCGTGAATGGCATTTTGCTCTTTCTATGTATGTTGCAGAATTCAGCACACATAGAAAAACAAGAACACGGACTAATACAATCATTTCTCCCCATTGCACCGTTCTAACGCCTGATATTGCATGGCCTTAATTTTTGGTGCTGCTTCAGATTTACAGATCCTTGTAAATCTGGGGCTAGGTAAAAATAAATGGGTGTTGAGGTAGACCACCAAAATCAACGCCCATTGCACGCCCCTTTCACACAGATATCTGCATGATAGGGTACCATATTTACATGATGAACATAAAGAAATGTATTGAAGTAAAAGATAAAATAGAGCATGGTTTTCTGCATGACAAGAAAGAATGTGAATTCTCTTATTGTAAGTCAATACTACCATACATCAGTGGTCATATTGGAACTGGGAAAAGCTTTCTAATTAAAGTTCTGACCACAGAGGACTACATAATCAAATGTATCATGTGTAGCAACAGCACCAACTGAAATAGCTGCACACAATTTTAAAGGATTTACTTTGCATTAATTACGAATGCTCTCTGTTAAATAAACTGGAATACCATAAGTTGTCTGGTGAAGCGTGTCAGGAGGTGTCAAGGGCATTGAAGAAACTGTAGTTTTACATATGCGATGAGGTGAGCATGCTTTTAGACTTAATGCTTGCGTCTGTACACTTAAGGATGCAGCAGAATTTAAAAATGGAGTATGACAAGCTGTATCGAGGAAAACGTTTAATTATCTTTGGTGACCTACTGCAACTTATTTTCTCTTCCCTGGAGGGGATGATGAAAAACTTCCATGCAATGTATTGCCACTACACTGGGGTTGTCCCTCCAAAGAACTATGTTCAACCGGGTGTGGAACATATTCTCACTGACACAGGATGCCATTTGATTGGCAAATGATGGGAAAAGCACCACATGTTAATACAAAAAAAGAAAATATCAGGTGCTGGATTGAAGGTTTTTTTTTTTGTACAATATTTATGATTGTTTTTCCTCCCACTGTTTAACCCCTTCCATGCTCATGACAAGGTCAGCTCGTCATGCAGTGCACTGATCCTGCGCTAATGACGAGCTGACCTTGTCATGAACAATGGGAATTCAAGGAAGTCAGCACCCAGCGGGAATTGCCTTAGCACCAATATGGTTAAGGATGAAAATGTATACAATACATGTATTATGGTGTACGAGCACAAAAGCTGAGAACAGCAACAACGGGGGAAAGTAATGCTTCACTATAATGAGAAATACAATTAGAGCATAATAAATATGTTCTGCTTTGTTTATAGTATGAATTTATGTACTGCAGAAACTAAACGTTTATCAAGGAATTTTGCAAAAGTAATGCTTATATTTGTATTCTTTTGCTTTTAAACAGATGAATGATACCTTCTATTGATGTAAAACAATTTACTAATTACTTCTTTCTTACTACTTTTACAAAGTAAAGGGGCATAGGTGCATGCCAAGGGAGAGTTTCATGTAGCCAGTGAGGTATCCAAACACACTGATAGAGACACTCATACTTCTATTCACTCACTCATTGAGCCACTCACACACACAAACACACACAGTCACTGATATTGTCAGTAATATATTCAGTCCCTACTACATGCATTCACTTACTCATAAAGATATTCACACACTCACCTACTTAAAAATACAACATGTACTAATACATGCACTCACTCATCCACACAGTAACTCATAAAACCACTGAGACAAGCATACAATCACTAACACTCTCAGTAAGCCTCCCATGTAACTATTGATATACCCAATCAATCAACGATAAAGCTAGATAGACGACATTCACTCATTTAAACACTCAAACGTATAATAATTTACCTATACAATCACTAGCACAGCCAGTCACTTACCTATGGAGCTCCTTTCATGCATATTTACTATTGCATGCAGGCTCTGAGTCAGTTAGTTACTCACCCATACAATCACTCACACAGCCATGTATTTACTGTTACAGAACACTCATGCACCTGCTTACTCACCCCTATGGATACCAACACATCCATTCACACACTAATACAGGCACTGAGACACCCAGACACACACGGATGCATACACTGACACTGTCAGTCACTCACCCATATAGCTACTTACACGTATACTCACTCACCTATATAAGCACTCACACAGTTACTTAGTCACTCATACAGTCACTGACACAGCCTTTGATTTACTGATACTGCTAATCAATACACATCGACTCACTTAGCCAAAGAGGCACTTACGCAGCCACTCAATTACACACACAGTCATTCACAAAGTCACTTACTTGCCAAAAGAGCCACTCACATAGTCACTCACTCACTCATACAGTCTCTCACAGATCCACTCAATCACTCATGTAACCACACACACAGCCACTCAATCATCCATAGAGTCACTCACACCCAATGTCTCACTCATACAGCTACTCGTTTACCCAGTTAATCACTCATACAGACAGAAATACAGCCATTCAGTTAGCAAAAGTGGCACTCACACACCCCTTATCTCGTGCATACAGCCATTTATGCCCCCAGTTGCTCACTCATTCACCCACTCACAGTCACACACTTCCTCATACAGCCACTCACACAGTTACTCATTTACTCATACAGTCACTCACATAGCCATTCAATCTCTTGCACAACCACACACAGAGTGACTCAATCACCCATATAGCCACTCACAGACATTGTCTAACTTATGCAGGTGCTCAGTCACCCAGTCACTCACTCATACATCAACTCACACACCCAGTGAGTCACCCATACAGACATTCACACACCGTCAGTCACTTATACAGGCATTCATACATCTAGTCACTCAGTCATACATCACTTAACACACCGTCAGTCACCCATAGTCCCTTGCACAGCCAGTATCATATTCATACAGCCATTTATGTCCCCAGTCGCTCAACCATACTCCCAGTTACACAGCCATTCACTCATTCATAGGCACACTTACACAGCCTCTCAATCACTAATACACTCACCTATACAGTCACTCATTCACCCAGTCACTCACTGTAAGAAGCTGGCTCTCTATATAATGTACTAAAATGAAGTACACTGTGCAGAGTCCAGTGGAATACCTATTGGTACATATAACATAAAGTGGCTCTTTTCTTATGTTCTGGGGACTTCTATGGCATATGTTGCTCCTCTTCATTGGGAATTGGCTCTCCTGGTGCAATTGGAATTGCAGTAGAAGGCAATAGTTCTCCTGCACTGCACACCCTCTGTGCTCTTGCCAAGTGATTCTTGAGGTATGTTTGAAGATGGGTTCATTTATTCATTACTAATCTTTGTTCGGTGTACACATAGAAAACCATAAAAGTACACAATAAAAACAACACAGTTGACATATTACAATTTAAAATGTAATTTTCAAAACAGAATTACGTCTCAATACCCACACCCAATGGCTGGATATAGAAATTTGAATGTAGCGACACAGGCTGCATAAACCTAAAATCAAAAACCTACTTTGCGGTCCGCCATGTTAGTGGTTGTATTTACCTGTTGCTAATCTCATGTGTTCTGATCAATTCATTTCAGAATAATTTAAAAGTGCAGCCATAAGAGTAAAAAGAGAAGTAAAACATACAAAAGGTTAAAAGTCATATTCGTCTTTTTTAAATGTTAAAATACCTTTCATGAAACCAAATGTTAAAACTCTCTATATAAAAAATCAATAAGATGCATAATCAGTGCTTAATTTGTAAAATAACAAGTGGAGGTGCTCAGATGTATTTTTAGGAGGCCACCTCCACTTCCCTGGCTCTGCTCACTTTTCCGCTGGTGCTACCCACTTCCTTTATTGGCTCCACCCATATCCACTAGCCAAATACATCAGAGCCTCCTCCTCACTTCTTGAGTTTTGCAAGATGCTGAATACTTGGCTCTTCATATATGCACCACAGGGACCACAAACACCTACACACCTGCCCTTGTGCCTGGATACCCTTTAAGGTGATTAGTGCACTATACAAATCAATATAACATAACCTAACCTAACCTATGGAAAGCCTATGAAAACAACTCAAAAGTGAACTCAAATTAGAGTGTCTGTGCACATCTCATAATACAGCTTTAGGAGAAGTCATTTGAGGATTGAGACAGCTTCACAAACTGAAGAGAATGCACTTGTATAGTGCTGTTTAAAAGAAAGGAAAAGAGGAAGGAAGGAATTCATTAAAGAAGACATAAAGAAATGCAGGCAGAAAGGGGAGTAAAGGAGTGAGGAAAAAAATAAGTAATGGATGAAAGATTGAGGAAATAAGAAAATAATGTGAAAGGAAAAAATTAAGGGCGAGAGGGAGAAAGACAGTGAATGATGTGTGATGGAAGAAAAGAACGAAGAAGGGATTGGAGGAAGACAAGCAGAAGGAATGGTTTAGTATAAGAGACGAAGAAATTAAAGAAGGAATCAAGGAAGGATCAAGAAAAAAGAAAGTAAGAGACAAATGGAGGAAGAAAGAAGATATGCACCAAAGGATGAAGGGATGGGGCATGAATGAGGATGTAAGGAAGCAAGAATGGAAAGAAGAAAGGAGGCATGGCTTGAGGTGCTGAGGAAGAGAAAAAGAAAAAGATGAGAGAAGGAAAGAAAGGAGGTCAGGGGAATGGATACGAGCATGAAAGCTACTGGGACAAGGAGGGACAGAGGAAATAATGACTGAGTATTATTGCAAATAAATTTAAAGAAAAAAGATTCATTTGTAAATCACATATTAACCAGAGGAGGCCTTGCAACCGAATTCAAAATGCTGTTATCCAACTCAAAGGCACTAATTGTATCCACCTCAGAAAGATGAAAGGCTGAGTGGCCACACACAGATTACAATTTATGACCCTGAGATCAGTATTTCACCAAGAATTGTTACATACACCCTGACAAAAACGCACAGACACACCCTCTCCCTCTCTCTGCTTTGAAACTCTTCAAACATATTGAGTATGTTACATATCATTGTAATTTATCTTACTTAGTACCCTTACCGGTCCGCATTCCTTTCCTTCTCCACTGCCCCTTAAATGCTCACATGCACCCTGCTTTCCGTTTATTGTGTTTTAACATTATATGCCAGTGTGATTGTTGGGAAACCTGAAGCTCTTCATGATATTAGGCTTGATCCAAATAGATCACATTGCATCTTAATACTCTGGGCATTGATCGTTCTACGTCTTTGAGTCAACTCAATGTTCTTTTCATTCTTTTTATTCAAGCTTTTAATTCAAATATATAATGTTGAACTACCATTGGGATGGTACGTTAGCTTTAGTGTAATGTTAATGTGTGGTTGCCCTTTGCAGAGCGTATTAGATATTCACGCATCATCTTTGTCCTTTTTACTTTTCTGAAAAATGTTCTCTCCAACTTGTTGTTTTATCTCGACGCACTGGGGTCTCTATTTCCCATATTATTGTGGTATAGCATTCACACGCTTACACATTGGACAACGTGTGTTATTTAATTGGTCCTTATTTCCTTCTTATCCAGGTCCCACAAGGCCGTGGGAACTTTCCCTCAAACGACTCCAGAGTTATTGCTTGGAGAACACACTTATGGTATGCGCTATCTGACACTTGATAGGTAAGAACCCACATATAGTATGGGATTGGCTGGCTGCCCAGGGACCTTAGCAATTTTATATTAATCTCCCTTCCTATTTTATTCTTATATTACCCAGGTTTTTAATTCAGGACCTACATCTATCTGTGTGGGTATGCACGACTGGACCCAGCATTTCAAATTGGGGAATTTTTTGAATCAGACGGAATTCTCCCTCATCTGTGGAGGTATCTGATCCAGGTTTGTGTTTTTACTTCATCATCTACCAAACTATGTTCTCTCAGGGACGATAATGGGCAGGTATCCCATCCACTTTATGGTGAATTTTGCCCTGTCTTTATCTCTGATCATAGAATTTAAGATCTACACGGTTTTATCTCTGAGCACACGGAGGCCCTTTCTGATACTGACCAGTAGGAACAAGCACACAGATTCCTTTTTTATTCTCTACTTGAGGTTGTGATTGATCCAGGTTTGTCACAGTTATTCCTTATACATGTTTTATTTTTACATCGTTTTGGTCTTTCTATTAAATTCTTAGCTTTCAATACTCTTTGTTACCACAAACCTGTTCTTTACACTTTTTTCACCCCAGCCGTTGCCATACTTCAGTACAGCGCAGGACATATCTTCAAATAATCCACTTGATTTCCCCCTCATAAGGGTGAATGCCCTTAAGAGGTGAGATTTTATTTATCGTTGATTTATTATTGTAGTTCGATTGTCTATAATAGAATACCCTTAGGTACCGGAGTGTGTGGCTCCCCCCTGTTTTTTCATGCTTTGTTCTTTTGCCCTATTTTTCACGTTGCACAAATCCATTTCTAATTTGTGTTCATGGCCTTGAATTATTGTAGATGCCTGCAAGTAATTTTTGATGATAACTGTTTTGTATTTATCTCTTTTTCCTTGGTCTTAAATGTGTTTCTTTACTTTGGTGTTTTCCCCCTCTCTGTTTTTTCCTTTAAATGTGTCTGTTTTTGGATATATTATGTAAAACTGTGATGTCCTTTTGGTTTTTCTAAGAGCGTGTCCATGTATGTGCACTATTATATACTGCATTATACCTATCAAAAATGATTAAAAATTATCCCTATGATAAGCTCTCACATCGTAGTGGGTTCTGTGCTATGATCCCGTTTAAAGGCTCTCCATTGATGTGTGGCAACTAGTCACCATCCCATGATTAATTCCTACTAAATTTATAATGAGATTCTGCTTAAGGTACATATCGCTCAATTGTGAATCTATATTTTAATGTTCTGTACAACCATTCACGCTGTTTAGTTCAATAGACATGAATCATTATATATATGGTTGCCAATGTTGTATTGTTGTATTTAACAATGTTATATTTTTTTATGTTATGTGATGTTCTCTTTGTCTATTCTTCAGTTTTTAATGTTGTTGTCTTTTTTCCTTTTCTTCTCTTGTCAAGTTATTTGATTATATTTATACTTAATGTCGTTTTTATACCTTTTTCAGCCCTGATGAAGTTTTCCCAGGGAGAACGAAGCGTGTTGGCTGGAATCTTAAGCTTTGAATTCAATTGAACAATAAAGACATTTTGAAAATCTTACTTTGCTACTTGGACTTTGTCATTCTGCACACGCCCATCATTGGCATTTCAAGGATCTGGAGCACAGGGGCATCACTAGACGGTTGATGCCAGGGCTTGCTGCGCGGAACTTGTATATAAGTAGAAACTGGCGTGAGGTGCAGAAAATATAGTCAACCGTCTTTTTCGCTTGTTTTGTCTTTCAAATACTGACCAAGCTATGGCCCTGGTTCATGGGTGCCATGACCTACACATCCAAAAGGCGACAGCATCCAAGCCAGTGGACAAATAAATGTATGCAAGGTGGAAGAATGAGAATGGAAAGAAGGGGGGA
Source organism: Lissotriton helveticus (assembly GCF_964261635.1). NCBI lineage: Eukaryota > Metazoa > Chordata > Amphibia > Caudata > Salamandridae > Lissotriton > Lissotriton helveticus. The sequence continues at coordinate 822,423,563 of NC_136057.1, forward strand.
AAACAGGGGAAAATGGGGTCCGCTACTGTAAATGGGTAAAAACATTTTAAACAATTGGTAGATATTTTGATGGTCGGTAACATTTGATGGAATCTTTCAGCATTGGTGTGATCTAAAACTATTGGACCTAAACCTTTTATATCAATAGAGCAGCATGCTTTCTTCACCTGTGACTTCCAGCACACTGTTGTTTTAAGGCTTGGTCATCTTTTGAGACATACTCTTTTGGGACCCCTGGGGTGCAGGCTGTCAATTGTGCATCAAATGCAGTGGCTATGAGGGCCCCTCGGAACTCGAATTATTGCTGTTTTTACTGCCCAATAGTAACGTTAAGGCCCTGTTTTCTTTGCTAGCATTAGGGCCCATGGGAGCCTGGCTATGCCTTTGCCCACCCCTCTTCATTTCTGTACCCTTTCGTCTGTACCGTAAGTTTGAGCCTATGTGATGTACTCCCTGTCTGTACACCGGTCTCTGTACAGCACCGTGTTTATTTCTAGCTCAGTGCGCTAGATAAATACCCCACAGACATGCATGTCTGTACAATATAAATCTGAAATGTACAAGTCCATTGTGTTTTAATGTGTGCATAGGTATTTGGCCCCAGGTGTGGAAAACACCATTGAGATTGAAGAGTGCTGTTTTTCAGCTTCCCTCGGGTTGAATCTACAGCACATTGAGTGTCAAACTCAAAGAGCAGCCTCTGCCTCCACAATCAGGGGAAAGAAGAAAATGTGACAGGATCAAAAGCACTCGCACCTTCCAGAAGCCAAGACGGTGGACCAGCAATATAGTGGGATGTGAGAAATAGAAAACAGCCCATAAAAACACAGAGTAAATCCGGACAGTGGTGGTGTTAAATGATGTTCCCAAATTGAGAGAGCGAAGCAAGGTAAATATCCAAGAATAGAGCAGAATGAGGTTTTAGCAGACTACTTTGAGAAAACAATAATAAGGTTGAGTGTGTCTTTATATTTTTTCCATTGGAGAAAATTATCACATGCATGTAAGTAAATAATTTGTCAAATGTGTACAGTGATCAAAGTAGTACTTTTTCTTTCTGCACACGTGGTTACCTGCCTCATCGGCTTAGCATATTGAGAGGTGAAATAGTTGAGTTGCAACTAGACACATAAATTCTGTAATAAAACCAAAATAAGCTTTCACTTTAATATACATTCATGTAAAATGGCAAGATCCAATCATTTGTCAGATGATGGTTTTGAGGACGGCAAAGACATACAAAACGAAATGAAAAGATGTATGGCCACCTGGAAGAAAAGCCATGTGATTCTTCTATATGGGGAAATGGAAACACATACAGCCTGATTCATGTACGGGCCGTTTTGCGGGTCCCTAATAGCGATTAATAGCGACTCGCTATTGAGGAAACGCAAAACGGCATTCATGTACTTTTCGGGGAAAAAATAGCGACTCGCACGCGGGCGCAAAAGCCGTTAGCGACCTACAAAAAACGCAGAAAAATCGCTATTCCCGGCTACCTGCGATCGGGATTGCGACTCGCAATCCCGATCGCACGGGATTGCGACTCGCAATCCCGATCGCACGGGATTGCGACTCGCAATCCCGTGCGATCGGGAATGCGAGTCGCATTCTCGCGGGATCTGGAAAACGGGAAGACGCATTCCGAGCACCGTGATGACATCACAACCAGGAAGCAGCCAGTTCCCACCCCCAAACACCACAGTGACGCTATCCTTCGAGTGTGCACGTCGGAAAGCAGACGCTAAACCACCGTTAGCGACTCCAGAAACGGCAGAAATAGCGACCGCCATGTCTGAGGAACCTGTCCCTGGCCCCAGCAACAGCGCTGGACGCAAGCGCAAGCTCAAGTTCTCCGAGCAGGAGCTCGAGAACCTGATTGAAGGGGTGGTGGCCAACCACGACCGGCTCTTTGGTGCCAACTCCAGGAAGGTCCCAGATCAGGACAAGCGGAGGATCTGGCTGGGGATAGCCTCCAGCGTAAACTCTGTGGGCGTGGCGGACAGGTCGTTGGAGGAGCTGAAGAAGCGCTGGTACGACCTCCGAGGGCGTGCCAAGGAGAGGGTGGCGGAGCGCCTTGGTGAGGCATCGGGCACTGGAGGTGGCGGACCGACTGTCCCACCCAACACACCCCTGGAGGACCAGGTTGAGAACACCTTGGAGAGGGAGGCGTGTGTTGGCGTGACCCCTCTGGACTCCTCCCGCCCCACCCAAGACACCCAAGGTAAGTGGCATGCGACTGCGACCCTGTCCCCTATGACCGTCCCTGACCAAATAGGCTCACTCATTGGCCCTTAGTCATGCCTATGTTGTGCATCAGGAAATGCCCTGAAGCATTGTGGGAGACGTAGTATGTCCACAATGTAGTAGTACCACAATGCGGCCAGAAATGTTCCAAAGTGCGCAAATCCACAGCCATCCAGGGAATGACACCCAGCATGCATGTAACATCTGCACGTCTGACAGTCACATGCACCTAATGAGTATCCACTTACCCTCACAGGTGGCGATGATAGCAGTGACAGCGAGAGGCTGCAGATTGATGAGGAGGCCCAGGAGGAGGAATCCCTACCCGAAACCCAGCCACCAGCCCCTGCCGCTGCACCAACACCAGCAGCCAGGCCCCCCACCGTACCTGCTCCTGCATCTGCCGCTGCACCAACACCAGCAGCCAGGCCCCCCACCGTACCTGCTCCTACATCTTCCGGCCAACCGGCTGCCAAGGCCAGGCCCCCCACCGTACCTGCTCCTACATCTGCCGGCCAACCGGCTGCCAAGGCCAGGCCCCCCACCGTACGTGCTCCTACATCTGCCGGCCAACCGGCTGCCAGAGCCAGGCACCCCACCAATGTGCCTCCAGTTCCTGCCGCACCAGCAACACTAGCTGCTACACCACCTGCAGCTCGTGCAACCAGATCTGGGCCAGCCACATCCGCAACACAGCGGCCGAACAGCAGGAGGGGCAATGGGCATCTCCATGCCTGCATGAGCGTGGAGCGGCGCATGCTCCGAATCCACCAGCGCCAGTCGCAGCAGCAAGGAGCCATCCAGCTCCAGCTGCATAAAATTGGCCGCAATGTGGCGGGAGTCGGAGAGCGGATGGACCGCATGACGGCGGCCATGGACCGCATGACGGCGGCAATGGAGGACAATACTGCAGCGCTCGTCAAGCACCGCAGTGTTGCAAGCAGGCGCCACCACCAGCTGATGAGCCGGCTGTCGGCCTATAGTAGGTCAAATTATGTGGCAGCAAATGCCACCACCCAGCTGTCGCGGCGCTCTCTGACCCAGCAGCACCAACTGGTCCAGTGCTGCGAGGACATAACCCGGGTGCTGGAGCACCTGACCACCGCCGTGACCGCACTGCATACACCTGTGCTACCGGCCATTGTAGGGGGAGACGATGCGAGTGAGGGTGCCTCCAGCGTGAGCAGCCACTCTGCCACGCAGGTCCCGCCACCTAGGCGCAGCACCAGGGCAACGCCTGGTACAGCTGCCCAGGATGAGGAAGAGCCTCACAGGCGCCTGGGCATTACGCGCCGGAGGCGCCAATGACATTGTGTGAGGGACACTGCCACAGGCTGACGCTAAGCCTGCCAAGGACCTACTTCACACTGCAGTAGTTGAAACAATAACCTTTTTCTTGTGAATGGAACAAATACATTTATTTTGCTGCACACATTAGCCTTGTGTAATCATTACATTTTGCATGCAATTGTGATATGTGGGTTGGGGGAAGAGGGTGGGCTAGAAATTGTTCGCTGTGATGTGGTTGCGACGTCTGTGGCCTTCAGCTGGGTTCTCCCCGCGTGCATGGTGCGCATGTGCTGGTGGCCGGTCGTCCCCCTCAGATTCACTGCCTGAGATGTCAACAGGTATCCGGCGCTTGGTTGCAATGTTATGAAGCATTGCACAGACAGCCACAATGCGGCAGCACGCTGCAGGACTGTAATACATCGCCCCACCTGTCTTGTGCAGAATACGGAACCTGCTCTTGAGCAGGCCGAATGTCCTTTCTATACAGTTCCTTGTCCGGATGTGCGCAACATTGTAGCGCCGTTGCTGAGGTGTGGCAGGGTTGAGGTAAGGGGTCAGGAGGTATTCCCGTAGGGCGTAGCCTCTGTCACCTGAATGAGAGGAGCAGATGTTGATTGCCTGTGCAGCGCAGTGACTTCATTGCAATGTGACATGGTCGACAAAGTGTACTTACCAAGTAGGTGTCCTTCCCCAAACTCTCCCCTGAGCAGTCGTGTGTGGAGTCCGCTGTGCCTGAAGATAAAGGAGTCATGGGTACTCCCTGGGTACTGGGCCACAATGTCAGTGATGATGGTCTTGGCATTGCAGACCATCTGTATGTTGAGGGAGTGGTAGGACTTCCTGTTGCGGTACATATACTCCGTGGCAGCTGGTGGGCAGATGGCGACGTGGGTACAGTCTATGCAGCCGAGGACATGGGGAAAATGGGCGACATTGTAAAATTGTAGTTTTGTCAGGTCCAATTCCTGTTGGCTCGTGGGAAATGTGATGTGGCGGTGGAGCTGGCTGAGCATGGCGTCAACAAAAGTGTGGAGGCAGCGTGACATGGTGGGCTGGGATATCCCCCCAGCAGCGGCTACTATGCCCTGGAAACTGCCGGAGGCCAGGAGGTGCAGGCTGCACAATACCTGCACATGTGTGGGCACAGAATTGTTTCGCCTTGTTGGGTGCTGCATGATGGGGTCGAGTTCTTGTATCAGCCAGGTGATCATTTCCCCATTCAGCCTGTATTTAGCATAAATCTGTTCTCTGGTTTGGCCCAGCAAGGTGACCCGCTGCCGGTAAATCCTTTGCTGCCTCATGCGTCTCCTCCGTGCTGCTCGCTGTAGCCTTCGCCGCCTCACCACCATGTACATCCCAGGCATTGTGGAACGCCTAATGCTGCTGCTGAATGTCCTTATGTGTGATTGGTCAGGCCTGGACCTGTTGGTGATTGGCCAACAGTTTTTCAAATTTTACTTAATCATGGCTTTTATGGTTACCACCTGCTTTGAGTTGTCCTTTAATTGCGCCGCGCAAACGTGCGAATTAGCGCTTTTTCGCTATTGTATTTATTTCATGAATGCCGATTGAGACAATATTGCGTTTCGCTATTCATTTCGCAGATTCCGTGGTTGGTCGCTATTTCCGTATCGCTAATGCTCGACTACCCGGAGTCTGCGACTATTATTGCGTAATCGCTATTTAAATCGCTAATCTTTTTTTGCGAATTCGCTATTTCGTACTTGAATGCCGATTCCGTGTTTTGCACCCGCAATTGCTTTTTCGCAGCCATTGCGGGCGCTATTTCGCTTCATGAATCAGGCTGATAGTGCCGCAATCCAGATAAACAGTGCATGTACTTCTCCATCCTAGTTAAAATTTAAATAAGTAAGTCTACTTTCATAATGAACTGGTACATACTTTCTTCTATAGCACGTCCTCTAAATTTATACCTAACTACTTCATGCACCACTTTTTTTTCCTCAGCACCTTTTTGCATCTACTACAATTAAAAACTTGAAAGGGGCATTTATATTGGCTGGAACACGTAATTCAAGCACTCCATCTAAGAAGGGGGGCTTGGGGGGGGCAGCCGACCGTACGTAGGGAGGTCCCCACCCCCGGGCTGATTGGGAGGGGCTAGTGGGGGGGGGGGTTGCGCAGAGCGCCAGTCTTGGGCTGGTTTTGGGCTGGTTTTGGGCTCCCTCGGTTCCTACTGAGGGAGCCCAGCTATATGATCCCCTGGCCCCGCCTCCCGGCCACCATTTTAGGTTGAATGACCTGGTGGCCGGGACTTTATAGTAATCTGAAAATTTTATTGATCACTGTGCGAGTTTTGTGGTGTTATTCGACATGTCTGGGGAGGATTATAGAGTTCTTGAGGCGATCCGCCTTCTCAGTGAGGCTGGACGCCTGGACCTGGTCCTAGGTGATGTGCCTGGCGCGGCGCGTCCTCGGCGACAGGCCTCGGCGCGTGTGGCGGCGGTGGTCGCGGCGTCTGGATCGCCGAAGAAGTCGCGGAGGGAGTCGGTGAGTGAGAGGGGCCGCCCGCGCTCTAGGAGAGCGGCCCCTGGTACTGTGTCGCGTGAGGGGGTGGAGACGGTCGCGCTGCGCGAGGCGGCAATGGAGGAGGTTGTGATGCCGGCTCCCCTGGTCTCTGTGGGGCTGCCGGTGCGGTCGCTTTCGGTCCCCGCTGCCAGTGGCAAGCGGGCCGGTAAGCGCGGAGGCAGGAAGCGTTCGGCTTCTGCCTCCGTGTCGCATGACGCGGACATACTGAGGGGGGAGTTGGCGGTTGACGCGCATGCGCACGTTGTTTTACCCGGGCCTCGCGCTGGCGGTGAGGATGTGTTGCCGGCTGTTGGGCCTAGTGTACAGTCTATTGACCCTGTAGCTTGGGGGCTCGGGGGGGGGGGACTGGCGGTGATCCCGCTTGTATGCGCAGGGGCTGGTGGTGATCGCTTCTCGACGCCGGTCCGTTTCTCTGGGGAGGTTGTGCATGTCAGTGATGTGGGTGGTGGTACAGTACAGACGGCTTTTGTGCCTTATAGCCCCCTGTTGTTTTCCCCCCCTGCTTCAACCCGGGGGGAGGTATTTTCTGTGCTCAGTGGTTCCGTGGGGGAGGGGGAGTGGGCACAAATGGAGAGGGGGGCAGGGGCAGGTTTGTTAGGTGAACGGTCTGGTCGTGTTGTGTTGGGTGATGCACAGGAGGCTGGCGTGGGGCTTGTTGGGCCTTCTGGGGGTGGTGCTGCTGATGTTTATTTGCAGGTGAGTGGTGATGGGCAGGTGGGTGTTAGATCTTGGGAGGGTTTGGATGTTTTTCCTTCCTGGGCGGAGGGGATTCGTGATGCGGGCAGGGCTGCTCCTGTCCAGGGCACTGATATGCTGAGTGGTTTTGGGGGCACTTTGAGTTTTCCGGGTTTGACTGTTGGGGGCAGATCGCTTGGGAGGTTGGAGCCGCCCCGCTCGGATATTCAGCAGGGAGGGCAGGGTGGAATGGCTTCGGGACCTGCTAAGATTGTTCAGGAGTTGTTGAAATGGAGTAGTGGTGGTGAGGACGTGGAGCCTTCCCCTCCTCGGCGGGGGTTGTCGGTTCGATCTAAGGGGTCTGTTTCTCAGGAGGTTGGTGAGGTGCAGTTTCAGGATTCTGGATTTTGTATGGCTAGTGGTGTGGATAGTTTTGTCCGTTCTGGTAGTAAGGGTCCCGGCACATCAGTTCGGCCTTTTCCTTTGCAGGTCGGTGAGCGTCGTGGAGAGGCAGACTTGGTAGGGTGGAGTGCGGCCCAGTTACACCGAGGAGAAGGGAGGGTGGAGCCTGGCGCGGCATACCCCGTACCGGCGAGGGACCCCGGCGCGGTCAACGTAAGCAGGTCAGGTGCGACCTCGTTGGCCCCAACGTCTTCCTTTCAGGATCTCGGCGCGGTCGGCAGAAGCAGGTCAGGCACGTCCTCGCTGGCCCCAACTTCTCTTTCTACAGGTATTGGCGGGGTCGGCAGAAGCGGACCCGGCGCGTCCTCGCTGGCCCCATTGTCAGGTCCTCTGGATATCGGCGGGGTTGGCAGAAGCAGGACCGGCGCGTCCTCGCTGGCCCCACATGTTTCTTCTCATCAACAAAGGGATTCATCGTTGGTTAAGCTGTACAAATCTGGTCAACGTTTGGGGGAGTACAGACGGGTCCAGTCGGCTCCCCCGCCTACAATGTCAGTACGGGCTGGTAAGGCCCGGGTTGGTTTCAGAAGTCCGGCAAAGGTGTTGGATCCTCCTCGGTTGGAGGAATCTTTGGTTTTAGATTATGATGAGGAGAGCCCTGAGGAGGGCGAGATACGTGCTGAGGGTTCAAGGGGGGGGGCTTTTTCACGCTTCTGATAATGTTTTACAGGCACCGGTGGTGGTGCGTCCGAGAGCTACAGTTTCCAGACCAACTCGAGAGAGCGGCCCCGTGGTGAGGGTTCCTCGGTCAGGCGTTGATGTTGAACAGATGGCATGGAGAGAGAGGCCGGCCCAACTGCCTTTATTGAATCCAGGTGAACTTGCTGGGCCGCGGGACAAGCCATTGATGGTTTCTGTTGGAACGGGGGGGATCCTCCTTCAGAGGGTGTGGATCTTAAGCTCCACAAGGGTCGTTATGTTAAGGATCAAGGAGTGGGTACGAGTGACGGGGGGGTGGGTTCTAAGGTGGATTCCGGGACTGTTACGGAGCCCATGGAGGTAGGTAAGGACCCCCCACACAGCAATGAGCTTAAAATAAAGAAATTGCCTTACATGGGCGTCACAAAACCTTTGGGCGCTCATTTAATGCTGTCTACTAAGGAAAGGATTTGGAAAGGGGAGTACGTTGAATTATTGAAGCTTTTACATAGGGAGGTTAGGTCTAAGGAGGGGTCTAAGGAGGAAGAGTATGAGTTGGCCAAGCGCCCAAAGGTTCCTTTGACCATAGAGAACTGGACTGCGGCATTTCTTATATATGCTAGTGTGTATTGTGAGAAATTCCCTGAGCGCTGTGTGGCACTTTTTAAGTATATGGATGTCATCAGGAAAGCGCAGATTACTGGCAGTGGTTATGCCTGGTCACAGTATGATGAGGAATTCCGGGCTCGGATGGCTTGGGATCCTGAAGCGAAATGGGGGGAGTTGGATAATGACTTGTGGCAACACACTATGGGAGCCTCGGCAGGTGGTAAGACAATTTTCACAGCTAGTGGGTATCCATTGCCTTCACGGCCCTTTCAGGGTAGGCCCACTCGGGGAGGGGTGGGTGCAGCTGCGTCAGTCCAATCTGCCAATGGGACATGTTGGGATTTTAACAGAGGATATTGCCCAAGAGAGTATTGCAAATTTCGACACGAATGCTCCCAATGTGGTAAACCGCACCCACTGTCCAAGTGTTGGGGGCCGCGGGTTACAGGGGGAAGACAGTGGTCACAACAGACAACCAATGCCCCTGCCCCTGCACAGCAGCCTCAACCTTACAGGGGGGGGGAGGAACACTTCTGGAACTGGGCCCAAAGGCTCATACGCCAGTTAATCCTTTTCACTTGGCTGTGGCTCTGAGGGGCTACGGGAATGTCGAGGCTGCTAAGTTATTGTTGGATGGTTTTCAGGAAGGTTTTCGTCTTGGTTACACAGGGCCGCGGTTGCGGCGGTGGTCAAAGAATCTATTGTCGGCCAATGAACATCCAGAGGTGGTGCAAGACAAATTGGACAAGGAAGTGCGGGAGGGAAGGATGGCGGGTCCTTTTGGTGATTGGCCCTTGGAAAATCTTATTGTCTCCCCAATTGGTGTGGTACCTAAAAAAGAGCCTGGGCAATATCGTTTGATTCAACATTTGTCATGGCCGGAGGGCTCATCAGTTAACGATTTCATTGATGGTGAGGCCGCTACCGTGTCTTATTCTTCAGTGGATGTGGCCATGGCCCTGGTTGTATCTGCCGGCACTGGTGCGGCAATGGCAAAGTGTGACATCAGATCTGCTTTTCGTTTATTGCCTGTCCATCCTGAGGATTGGGATCTTTTGGGGATTCAATTTCAAGGAAAGTGGTATGTTGATAAGGCTCTTCCAATGGGTTGTTCCATATCCTGTGCGCTGTTTGAGACCTTTAGCACATTTCTCCAATGGTTTTTCACGGACACGTCAGGTCACCAGCTTGTGACCCACTACCTGGATGATTTCTTTTATGTAGGCGCTCCCAATTCCTCTGCCTGCCAGACTGCTTTGCGAACATTTCAAGCTCTGATGGAATTTTTAGGTGTGCCCTTGGCACCCGAAAAGACAATGGGCCCCTGCGCGACCATGTCTTTTTTGGGGATCGAACTTGACTCTACTGTGATGGAGGCACGCTTACCGGTGGATAAAAAAGCAAAAATGTTGGACCTCTTACATGTGATGTTGAACAAAGCAAAAGTGACAGTGAAGGAAATTCAGGTGCTGTTGGGCCATCTTAATTTTGCTTGTAGGGTGGTCAGGGCAGGTCGGACTTTTTGCAGGCGTTTGGGTAGAGCTCTGTCTGGTCAGTTTTTACCTCACCATCACGTTCGCTTGTCAGCCGGTGTTAAGGAGGATCTGCGGATGTGGGTAGCCTTTTTACACTCTTTCAATGGCATTCCTTTATACAGAGAAGAGAATTGGATTTGGGACGTCCAAATTTTTTCAGATGCTGCAGGCAGTGATGGTTTCGGTCTTTACTGGCAGGGCAGATGGTGTGCTGAACAGTGGCCTGCTGCGTGGAAGAACGGAGGCAGGAGTATTGCCTTCCTTGAGCTTTTCCCTGTGGTGGTGGCGTTGACTCTGTGGGGTCGGGAGCTTGCGCACAAAAAAGTGCTGTTTCGAATTGATAATAAGGCTGTAGTGGACATTATCAATCGGCAGTCGGCCAGGGATGCTCACATCTTGAAGCTCTTGCGAGTCTTTGTGTTGGGGTGCTTGACGTATGACATCAGTTTTAAGGCCTTACATATTCCTGGAGTGGACAATGACATTGCGGATGCTTTGTCTCGTTCACAGTGGGAGAGATTCCATGGGCTAGCCTCGGAGGCGGACAGGACACCGACCCGCATGCCAGAACATCTGTGGACTGTAGGCGAGACAGGGTTTTGCAGTTGGTGGTAGGTTCGCTTGCACTTTCCACTAGGACAGCGTATGAATTGGCCTGGAAAGAGTTTTTAGATTCTGGGGCCGACTGGCGCGCTCCGGGCTGGAGACGATCTGAAGATGTGGTACAGTTCATTCTTCACTTGATAGACAGGGGGTTGACACGTGTAACGATTGCTGGAAAATTGGCTGGTATCGCGTTCATGGGCAAATTACTGTGGGGCTATTCTCCTTCGGCAGGGGAGGTGGGTAAGCGCATGCTGGAAGGTTGGTCTAGGGAGAGGGGTAGGGAACATATGGTTCGCCGACCTTTGTCTTGGCAGACGCTAGCCCGAGTTTTGCAGGTTTTGCCCTCAGTTTGTTTGGATGAGTTTGAGGTTTGTCTGTTTTCTACTCTTATGGTTTGGATGTTTTTTGGGGCTTTCAGAGTTTCTGAGTTGCTGGGGTCGAAAGTTACTCTTGGGGTGGGGTGGGAGAATGTTCGATTTTTGGAAACGGGGTTGCACGTCTGGTTGGCTCGGGCAAAAACTGATCAACACAGCAAAGGGAGGGGCATTTGGCTGGAAGCTTCTTCCCCCTCTCAGACGTGTCCTTTGAAGTGGGCCAGGCGTTTGAGGGACTGTTCGGGGGCCGCCTTGGAGGGCCCTGTTTTCCGACATATGAATGGTTCCAGGGTGACTGAGTACCAACTGCGCATGGTTTTGCGTAAAGCGCTGCGATTCCTGGGGTTGGATGAGTCGCAGTATGGTACGCATTCCTTCAGGATTGGGGCAGCAACAGAAGCTCATAACAGGGGTTGGTCACAGCAAGACATTATGTCTTTGGGGCGTTGGTCCTCCAATTGTTTTAGGCGCTATGTGCGTACTGATCCTGTTGTGGCGCCTGCGGATGATAATTTTTCTTGAGTTTGATGCTGCTTTTCTTTTTCAGGTTCAGTGGCCGGCCCCCGTTCTACTGTCATGACGATCTGGATAGTGGGACATTCCTTCATTAGGCGCGCGGAAGATCAAGCTATAAGAAGCTATTTTGGTTCCACTCTTGGTTTTAATTCCCGTCTTTTTAATGTTGTATGGAAGGGGAAGGGAGGTATGATTTGGAGGGAGCTTATCCCGGCCTTTAATTCTTGGTTGGTGGGAGGTGTTTGTCCTGACGTGTTGCTCTTGCACCTGGGGGAGAATGACCTTTGTGGAGTGAAGGGAGTGGTTTTATTGAGAGCAATGAAGAAAGATCTTTCTCTTATTCGTCAACAATGGGCGGGTTGCCATGTTTTGTGGACAGAATTGGTCCCTAGAAGAACCTGGAGGGGTGCGATCAACCCTAGGGCGGTGGATAAGGCTCGACGGAAGTTGAATCTGGAGGTTTCCCGTTTTTGTAGAGATCTGGGTTTTGGGCGGGTGTCCCATAAGGACATCCGGTATGACAATGTGGAATTCTTTCGCGGCGATGGTGTTCACTTATCTCGTATAGGGATGGATTTATATCTATTGGAATTGCGAGAGGTGCTCTCCAGGTGTTTGAAGATTCAAAATCTTTTGGGTTGAGGTTCTGATTCCTTGGTTGGTCGGTGTTGGGGGGCAGAAAGAGAGGAGGGTAATTCCTTTCCCCCTCTTTTCTGGGTGGCGGAAATTGGGCGTTCTTGGTCAGCTGGGACATGAAGGTTGTTGGGTTTTTGATAAAGTTGGGCTATGGCTGGAAAAGTTTAAATAGTTGTTTCGTGGGGTGGTTACAAGGTTTCGGGCAATGTAAGTTGTTGGTGGGTAAATTTTGCAATGTGATGTTTTGCGGTGGGTTGGGATGATATTTAAATGATTATCAGGTTTTTGTATTGTTTGATTTGTAATTATGTTGTGCTGGGTGGGGGCGGGGTTTGTGACGTGTTAGGGGCGGGCCTGACGTTTGGGGTTGTAAGAGAACATCTTATTTAGTGAGGACTAGTTTTGTGAGGCGGTTGCCAGGTTTGTATTGTTGTAAATATGCACCTGTTTCAATAAAAGCGGCCTTTTGCACACTCTCAATTTGGTCTGGTGTCTGCTCACCCCCCCTCACCCCTCCCTCCCAAGGGGGGCTTGGGGGGGGGCAGCCGACCGTAGGGAGGTCCCCACCCCCGGGCTGATTGGGAGGGGCTAGTGGGGGGGGGTTGCGCAGAGCGCCAGCCTTGGGCTGGTTTTGGGCTGGTTTTGGGCTCCCTCGGTTCCTACTGAGGGAGCCCAGCTATATGATCCCCTGGCCCCGCCTCCCGGCCACCATTTTAGGTTGAATGACCTGGTGGCCGGGACTTTATAGTAATCTGAAAATTTTCCCTCCCTCCCCCCCCCTTTTTTCTCGTTTGGCCCTTTCTCTGAATCTTTTCCCGGGTTTTGTAGTTATTTATTTATTTATTTATTTCCGTTATTTATTTGTTTATCTTCATTATTTTAAGGTCTTTTTTTGGAACAGGTGGATATGGGGTAGCTCAAACATGTTGTTCTTTGTCGCTTGGAACAGGTGCCGTGCGGAAATTGGGCATTCTTGGTCAGCTGGGACATGAAGGTTGTTGGGTTTTTGATAAAGTTGGGCTATGGCTGGAAAAGTTTAAATAGTTGTTTCGTGGGGTGGTTACAAGGTTTCGGGCAATGTAAGTTGTTGGTGGGTAAATTTTGCAATGTGATGTTTTGCGGTGGGTTGGGATGATATTTAAATGATTATCAGGTTTTTGTATTGTTTGATTTGTAATTATGTTGTGCTGGGTGGGGGCGGGGTTTGTGACGTGTTAGGGGCGGGCCTGACGTTTGGGGTTGTAAGAGAACATCTTATTTAGTGAGGACTAGTTTTGTGAGGCGGTTGCCAGGTTTGTATTGTTGTAAATATGCACCTGTTTCAATAAAAGCGGCCTTTTGCACACTCTCAATTTGGTCTGGTGTCTGCTCACCTCCCCTCACCCCTCCCTCCCAAGAGGGAGCTGCTTCTTACTTTCCTCCGGCTCTCAGACAGTGCAGCTGGGAAACTTCAAAGTGTGCATAACTGGATGAACGAGCCAGAGAAAAGGTCAATCCATCTTGCGCTGCTGTGCAGTTTAATCCACAGCTTCAACAGCCTTGTCACTGACTAGGAGTAGAACAGGGAAAGTGCACCACAGGCAAGCAATAATTACTGGGGCCACTGCAGATGGGAGTGGAATTCTATAGTCCAGGCCTCGGTAAATAAGTGCCGGGGGTAAGCAACGAAAAGCGCCGGCACAAATTAAGCACTGTGCATAATTCATTTCTAAATAATGACCCCTACCAAGACTAACAGTATCACATATTTAAGTAAAGTGCATAGTTCTATGTGATCAGACAGCCGCACAGAGAAAGCGAGTTACAGCAACACGTTTTATCGTCTGGAAGGCATTGCAAAGCAAAAAAAAGCTTGGGCACCATGACTCAAGTTTCTCGATCTCAATAATGGAACCAAGAAACTTTTAGTATATAAAATATAGAATTTCCAAAAAAAGAGAAAGTGAATCATGGACTAAGTAGCCTGTTACTACACGGGCATACAATCGCAATCTAAGTTGGTCTGATACCCTATTGTAAAGCAGAGTAAATATTTTCCTGTGTACGCCCTGAACCTAAATATTAGAGAGCTCTCCCAAGTCCTTCTTGGTTTCCATATATAACTGTCAAATATAAACTCTGTATTCCATATTCAGGACCAGATATTTTCCAATGTTTACTTTCTGTGATTCCTCCATAACCCTCTTGTAGTGCAATTGTGCTTTTAAAAATTATGAAACTTGTCTTTTATTGATAGATGCACATGAGGTGATGCCAAAGCCATGTCAAAGGCATGTGATAGCTCAACCTCATCAAAGGACGTTTTGACATAGAACAACCATGGGATTAACATACCTTTGTTACAATTCAGGCAGTCACTAATTATGGCCCTTGATAGTGGGCCATCCTCATTGCCCCCGATAGAAAGCCACAGCATAGGTGGTATAATTTGCATATAGGCACTCAAATAAGTAAGCCCCAGTTCACTGTAGCAAATACAATTTGATGAGGATCCTGGTGTAGCCAAATGTCTCCTACAAAAATTATTTTCCTCCCTCTGTTATGGTGCACAAATGGCATAAACCAAAACCTGCCCCATAAGAATGTATGGGGAGCATTGCGCAGTGTAGATCTGAAGAACCGGGGCCAAAGGTCAACCCCTAGAGGGGCATGGGAGGCTGAGAAGTGAACCCAAGAATCTAGCCAATTTTGCCCTATTTTGCTGGACATGTGCTTCCCAGGATCCTGTCGTGCTAAGAGTTATCCCGAAGTATGAGAACGTTGTGCTTTTTAAAGCATTTTGAGCAACTGTTATTCAAAATTAGTTAAGAGGTCGAGTTTCACATAAACATCATGAAAGTGTTAACTAACATTCTTAAAGCTTTTGGTGTGTGGGCCATTAAGACTGCATTGTCTGCATACAAAAGTGCAAAAAATTATTTTTGGTACATCTATGATGCTGGCTACTAAGTGAGTATTCAGGTAGTTTATATAAAGAATAAAAAGTTAAGGAGTAAGAACGCAACCTTGCCGCATTCCACAATGGGTCTCACTAATGTCTGACATTTCACCTTTTTGTCCATAACGTACCCTTGCTGAAGTATTAGAATAAAGTGCAGCAAGCATATGAATAATAATCACAACCAGCCCAATATCTTAGAGATGCTGCCAGACCTTTTTTTGATTTACAAAATCGAAGGCCATGGATAAATCCATGAACCCCAGATACACATTGGATTGTTTGGCTACCTATACTTGCCAATTACCAAATGTAAGTTCAAACACTGCTTCACTGTGTCAATATCAGCCCGATAGCAATATTGACATGGATCCAGGATGTTCTGTTCATGTACCCAATCCTGAATCCTATTATAAAGGACACAACCAAAAATATTGTAAGTATGTCAATTAGAGAAATTAGGTGGTAGAAGTTAGGCATGGCCCGATCTCTTTTTTGAAAAATGGGAACTATGATAAAATTCACCCAAAAACGCGGTATAGAAGAGCACGTCATATTACTAAACAATTGTGTCGGTAGAGGAGCCTATATGGTCAAGTTTCATTTTATTAGGTCGGTGGGTACTTCAGCGAGCCTGCTGATTTACCCCTGTACTCTGTTCAATTGGTGCTGTAACTTCAATGGTAAAAGTTAAATTTTGTGCCATTATCTGAGTCTATTTTGGAAAAATGGTCCACCCACATATCGCTCTCTATGTGGCAGCAAATAGTGGTCGGTGACTGATCAAGAGAGCGCATGCTTGCCACCGCTTTCCAGGATAGGTTACTGTCCTGTGTGTGAGCCTTATCAGATAAAACCTTCCAGTGCTGAGTGATAACCTCATTTCTTCTGTGAGAGACCACAATTTTGTAATCTGTTATCATGCGGGCCACCTCTGTAAGATCTCTAGGGTTCTTATACAGGGCTCTACATAACGATTGGTTGGCAAGTGAGCATGTATGGTCAAACCACTGTGGACATTGTTGTATGGGTCTGTGGGGCTTACTACCTGTTATTGTGATCCTCTCACAGAAGCTTACAAAGGCACTCACTACCTTCCCTGTTCCTAATACTCTTCTAAGCAGTTCATTGCCAAGATCCTTTTCTCTGTGCTGACCTTTTCCAGGAATTGCTTGGGGTCAGCCAATTTCCAACACACTCTCATATTGTCAGTAGATTGTCATATTTAACTAGAACCTGATGCAAATATAGGGATCTCTCTGGATGGAATATCAAATTCTGCTGCAAAAGGATTAAGATCGCCAAATTGGGTCAGTATGATAGAGGTGTACCTTAAGCAATTTACCAGATTGTGGGAGACAAATAAATAATCTATGACAGTTGAGCAGTTTCTTCCTCTAAACATTGGTATCCTTAGGCTGTCTGTACCAGCTATCTCTAAAGCATTATGCATATCTGAGAAATTGAGTAACACCTCTAGCTCTTTGCCCCATGTATCCCCTCCCAAATCAACCATTGCGATATTGTCATTACTTTCAATTGGGAGTTTTGCTTTAACGTCCTGAACCAAGCAAACATATAATTTTAGCCCTGCATTTACCTTTTTTCCAATAAAGAAGAGATATAATCAAATACAGCCAGAAACGTTTTGGTGGGGCTATAATAAACATCGTTATTATAAAAATTCACTAAATATAAATACAAACCCCGTATACTACTTCTTTACTTCGAGAGCCTGTGTTCTACCTTTAGGTAGCAAATTAATCCAGATTGATAGCCCCCCAGATGGTCTCCCAGAGCTGGATGGTTCTGCAGGGTGAGAAAAACATGTAAACCCTTCAAAGACAATAGAAGTAGTATCCCATGTATCCTGCAATAACAGAATGTCATATATTTTTTATAAATGACTGCCACTCTGGCAGTAAGGTCTTTGAACGTATACCAGCAATATTCCAACTTAAAACTGATGATGGGCATGAGTTACTAAGAGTAGTATTAACCCAATCTATGTACAAAACATAGGACAAAGCCTCTGGAGGGAGACATAGATTAGTGGTAATAGTTTCCTTCCTGCATTTTTGGACTGCTTGAAAGTACATTAAGTCACTTGTGGGATGGTATTATGCACTTATTTCCTGTAAAACCATCCCTCTCCTTGCTTTTAGCAACTTGGCTCCCCTTGTACCATCTCATTTAAATCTCTTGTAATAAATCCTACCAATGGCATTCTGCTGCCTCTCTGGGTTCTCTGGGGCCACTGAATGCCTTGCCTCAATCCGGAATGGTACCCGAGGTGCCTGAGGTGGTCACAACAAATTGTTGGGTGCTAAGCATATAGAGCATACCGAGCATGCTGTGGGGGTGTTGTGTTACTGTGGTCTTAAGCAATGAGCCCAAACATTTTTTCAATATTAGATAGGTGCTCCTTTATGGGGCTTAAATGTTTTTCCAGGGATTCAGTAAATAAGCGCAACAGTGAGTCTGTTGTCAGCGACTCCACCCCTTCCATGTATGCTTTCAGACGAGTTTACCTTTAAATGAGTCTTATTATGAGGTACTCTCTTCCTCTTTACTGCTGGTTCTGGGATTAGAATGGGACTAATGACCACCTCAACGATGGTGTTTGCATTGGGGTGGGGAGGAGTTATGTAAATATTTGGTGTCTCAGTCAGAGTTCTCTCTAATGAGCCTCCTGAGTCGAGCTTAGGTTCTGGTTCAGAGTTAGGGGCAGTATGCATAATATCGTTTGAGAAGCTACCATGAGCAAGAGCGTACCTGCGCTTAGTAGAGTGATTTCAGTGCTTACCAACCCTATTGCCTTCTCCAACATGGTGCCAATACTAGTGGGGTTATACATAAGCATGGGCGGATTATGTGAATTGGCAATCCGCGAACTTGCGTATTTACGGATTCGCAATCCGCAAAATCCGCGAACTCTCACGAATTTGTGGATTTTTTTTTGTGTTCGCAAGGGTTTCTGCCAGTTCGCGAGGGTTGTGTACCAGTCCGCAATTGCGAACTTACTTGTCGGCTCGCAACGGCCGCGACTATGTTGTTTCTACGTCTGGTTCATCATCACAGGTTCACAGCACCCTCTGTTTCACCACTGCCACCCTCTGGTACACCCATGCCACCCTCTGGTACATCACTGTCACCCTCTGGTTGGTTTATCACTGTAGATTATGGGGGTGAAAAAAAGCAAGCACACCTGCCCTGCTTCAACTGACATTCATTAATTTGGGGTTGATTAATGTGTCACTGAATTTAAACTTCAAGTCTGGCTGGCACCTGCTTCCTTATCTGTAATTTGCTTTCTGTTGCAGTGCAATTTTTTTTCACAGGACCTTTGTGGCCTACTTGTAGCTATTCTCTGAGCCTGCTGTGAGGGTCAGAGCAGGGTCATAGAATAGTTGCAAGTAGGCAACTGAACTCTGAAGGGGCCCCTCAGGAAGCACTACAGGGAATGGTTACTAATGATAAGATTGAACTTTTGCACCTGCTGAGTGCTTTCAGTTTTGTCTGTAATTGCTTTCTGTTGCAGTGTAATTTTTTTAACAGGACCTTTGTTGTATACTTGTAGCTATTCTCTGAGCCTGCTGTGAGGGTCAGAGCAGGGTAATAGAATAGTTGCAAGTTGGCAAATGAACTCTGAAGGGGCCCCTCAGGAAGCACTACAGGGAATGGTTACTAATGATAAGATTGAACTTTTGCACCTGCTGAGTGCTTTCAGTTTTGCAAAAATCCAAATATCCAGCAGCATCCACAAAAAGTAATCCTTCCAGGTCAAGATCCAAATCAAAGTGACCAGCACATGAAGAAAGCACTGGGAGGAGCCTGCTGGACAGGAACAGGAAGTTGGAGACTGTGGGGCACTTCCTTCCTCGCCCTCACCCCCC
The DNA here is from genome assembly GCF_964261635.1 of Lissotriton helveticus. Classification (NCBI taxonomy): domain Eukaryota; kingdom Metazoa; phylum Chordata; class Amphibia; order Caudata; family Salamandridae; genus Lissotriton; species Lissotriton helveticus. The sequence continues at coordinate 822,442,536 of NC_136057.1, forward strand.
CAAAATGGACTCCTTGCAAAGAAAAAGTGCAGGCAAATGTCAACCTGAGGAGTTAATCTGATAAAAATCATAATTTTCAAGGTTTATGCTGCCTGCTGGTGGATTTCTTGTGCGAAATTGCAAATTTTGCAATCTCGCAATTGCGAGATTGTCGCTGCCCGCCGCATCTATGTGTTCGCAAGTGTTTACTCCCGCGAAATTGTATAGTATTCTAGTTGGCAAGTGCGACCAAGCAAAAAATCCGCTACGCACGGATTTTACGAATTTTCGGCAAGTTCGCGAGAGTTCGCGGATTGCGAATTTGCCGAAAATCCGCAAAATCCGCGAGCGGAACGGATTTTATACAGCACTTCTGCCATGCTTGTGGTAGAAGCCAAATGAAGGGTAATATGGAAGTATGACACTCATGCTTATCTGCTTTCGTGGGATTGCAAGAGGAAAAATATTTGGCCCAGCCCATGCTCAGCCAGCCACAGACGGGATACAATGTGCCCACTCTTGGCCCGGTCTTCACCCAGACACATGCCGGGGCGCTTCCCGAGCATGTTCTTCGCAGCGGGAGCCCCAGAAGCAGAAATGGGCAGGAAAGGAGCGTTGCGAGCAGCTACATGTTGCAAGTGAGTTTGGAAGCTTTAGTCTTGCCCCCACTGACACCAGCAACATATTTGTGGAGATGGTTTAACACGGTTGAGGTCCCAGAGTATTTCTTGGATGTCCCCCTTGAAAATGAATTTTCACACAGGGAGAACATCACATGCTTTGCGACTGTTTTTTTTCTCACCAAAGAAATCCTAGGTGATGGATTGCCACTTAGCTGGGTGTTCTTCATCAGGGAAATTCTTCTCTTCAAGGTACGGCTCCTGCAGCTCTCTTTCACCAGATTGCACTTTATTTTTTTAAAGAAATAAAAAAACTCAAACTGCTCTTCAAGTATATAAAACTCAATAGAGTTCTCAAGAGTCTTCCAGTTCATCCAGTGGAAGTATGAAAAGAAAAAACTGGGTGGGAACTTTCTCTATAGAATAAGGAAATGTGTGTTATCCAATTAAACCCCTTTCTTACAAAGTCACATGATATTCACAAACACCAATGTCAATGCAAAAGCTGACGTCATTGTGAATACGGGAAATAGAGTAAAAAGGTGTTCAACAATAAAATGACTTATTCAAATGTTACTTTAACGAATATATGAGTAAACCACTGACCTCCAACATTAATTAGAATGTGGGTATATATGTGTTCTACACTTTTAAAAAATAACGCTCAATTTGAAACTAATCGCAAATCTGGAATCTAATTAACGCAACATTTTGTGACAAATTTGTGAATAATAAATAAATAAATTAAAAAAAGAAAAGAAATCTGCAAAATAGTGAATAAACTCTTCTGGTACACATGTCAAGGGTACCTAATACCAATAGGTCAAGCAAAAAATCACTCAAAAGGATAAAAGTGGTTGCAGTCAGTGACAATACAGGGAACAAACTTGGCTACATATTTTTTTTTTGTCCTCATTTTCCACCATGGTTTCATATATAACAGGTTGATTTAATCCTTTGCGCTGTCTCAGTAAATAACTGGCAAGGGTTATATGGTATTCTGTTCTGTCACCCTTGAGCAAGCAAAAGTCCTTTCAAGACCTGCGAATCGAAACCATATCGAAGTGGACAATGCTGCCATCATACCTGGGGATCCATCTTAAGACAGGCACACAAAGGGAGTAAGCCACAGCAGCATAATCATTGGACCAGGGGAAAAGAAAAAACCCGGACGATTAATTCCATTCAAGCAAGTGCCAAAAAGATCTTTTGTTACGGTTCCCAGATCTTACCAAGTCAAGTTCAGACACTTGTAGGACCGAGACTCGCCAGTCTAAAAGTGTAGGAGGATGATGGTCTTTCCACTTTTTACAGATCTCCCTTCTGGCTAATGAGATGGAGTAGAAAAGAAGATTTTTCGCCGGACTCCGCACTCCATCAGTCACTCCCAAGATTGCAAGAGGGAGATCAATCGAAATTTGAAGGCCCAAAGATATCAAAAGCAAATTGCTGATGGAGTCCCAGAAGGCCGAGACAGAGGGGCATACAAAAAACATATGGGCATCGGTGGCATTTATTAGGCCACATCTCGCACAGGCTACCGAGGAACCTTGGACGAATTTTGACAATCTTTGTGGCGAGTAATACGCTCTGTGAAGTGTATAAAGGTGGTTCCTACGCAACCATGCAGGCTTCACAATATCCTACAGGACTTTAAATGATGCAGACCACCGATCTTTTAGATTACAACAGGCAAGAGAAGAACCCCACAACAGCTCGGGTAGCTGGAATTCCCCGTCAGACTCCTCTTGTATTAAATTGTACCACAAAGAAACCTCTTTTTTGCCAGATGGTTTGTCCAAAAGTAGAGTCTCAAGCTGGTTGCCGCCCCCAACTGGAGCTCTAGTTCGAGCTGAGGCCTGCGAGTCATAGGAATGTGCCCAGCTAGCAATCTGAATATATTTAAAAATTGGAAAGATTTAATCCTGTTTTTCCTTTTAAAACTTCCCATGGCAGCAAGTTTCCTTCCATAAAGATATCTCCCCATGTCTCCAGCCCACCATCCCGCAAAGGAGAAGCTAGACTATCTTCTAACCACCCAGGGTTTCCAGGAGAACCCCACAGCGGGGACGTACTAGAGAAGTATCCAAGCTTTATAAAGTTCCTCACCTTAAACCACATTTTTGACATCCCCTGTAATACCTTCAATTTGATTTTGTTAAAAAACTTTGGGTCTCCAAATTTAAATAAAAAACCTGACTGCGCTACTGCTTCACCCTTCAGCATAGCTGAAAACATGCTACCGACCCCATGATCTACGGGCATCTTTAACAACATTCGGACATGAAAAAGTTGGAACGCCCACGCATACATTTGTAGATCAGGAGCTGCTAAGCCTCCCTTCTCCCTGCGACGCCTGAGCTTTTTCCATGCAATCCTTGGAGTATGTTTATCCCAAATAAAAGATGTTATATCCTCCTGCAACTTAGATATAGCTGACGAATCAAAAGGAAGAGGAATAGTATTAAAAAGAAATGACACCTTAGGCAGGATCGTCATCTTAACTAAATTGACTAGCCCCAACAAGGATAAAGGGAGAACAAGATTGCGTGAGTTTACGGCATTCCCTTGCAACAGCAACAAAATTGGCTATGGCAATTTTATTGATGTTTTTAATGATGGTCAGACCCAAGTAACACAAACTTGGAGAGAGCTGAAACTCCGTACCGCAATCACTATCATTCCAAACCATTACCTCTGTCTTTGAGGCATTAACCTCGTATCCTGATATTTCCCCAAACTCTAGCCCCAGCTTAATAGCTGCTGGAAAAGCTGTATGTATGTCTGAGGAAAATAACAAAATATCATCGGCATATAAAGCCACTTTTCTTTCCCACCCTTCATAAACCAATGGTTTAATAGACTCCTCCTCCCTTAACAACTGGGCGAAGGGCTCTATATATAGATCGAATAATAAGGGGGAAAGGGGACAGCCCTGACGCGTTCCCCTTGTAATAGGAAAGGGGTCAGATAATTCGCCATTCGCTAGCACACTGGCTGATGGATTTGAATATAGAAGTCTGACTGCTCGACGGAAGCTCTCCACAATATTAAACTTATCCAAGACCCCCGACAGGTACGCCCAGTGCACCCTATCGAAGGCCTTGGTAGCATCAAGCGTCAGAACTGCCAGTGGGAGTGAGTCAGTTGTTGCCATATCTATGGCACCTATCAAGTCATAAGTCAATTCGTACAGTTGACGGCCTTTCCCAAACCCATTCTGGTCACAATGTAAGATGTCTGATGCTACTGTACTTAACCTCTTCGCCAGAACTGTGGCAAAGATCTTATAATCCACGTTCAGGATGGATATGGGCCTGTATGACCCACAGGACAGTGCACACTTCCCTGGCTTTAAAATTAAGGTAATTGAAGCACTATCCCAGGAAACAGGAGGAGATAATCCATCCTGCAGGATTTGGTTGAATAGCATGGTTAGAAAGGGTACGATTACTTGTTCCAAAGCCCTATAGATCTCGGCTGGGAGGCCATCTAGACCGGCCGCCTTCCCCTTCTTGCTCTTGAGGATAGCTGCTCTAACCTCCTCTTCCGTAATTGTATTATCCAGGGAGGCCCGTTGCTCCACGGATAAGGAAGGGAGAGACACCTTTTCCAGCCAGCTGTCAATGTGTTCCTGGTCCAGGATTTTATCTTCCTGATAAATTGTTTGGAAGATATCTCTAAAGATTCTCCTGATATCACCATCTGACGAATAGGGTACATTGTTATGAACTATAGACTCGATCTTATTACGGACCTGGTCAGTTTTAGCTTTCCAGGCCAAAAGTTTTCCAGCTCCCTCTCCAAATTGGAAATGGGCTATCTTACCAACCTCCCATTTCTCTAGCAGACCTTGATTAAGCACCAAGCCCAACTGACCCTTTAAGGATACTAGCTTATTGGAAAGTGCTTGTGTAGGAGTCCCAGGTAAAGCTTGATCGATCTCGCTTTGGGTTTCCAACATCTCAGCTTCTATGGAAGCTACTTCCACCCTATCTCGCTTCCTTCGAAATGAGACCTTGTTGGTAATAAGGCCTCTTAAAAAGGTCTTATAGGAGTCCCACACAATCCCAGAAACAGCTGACCCCAAATTGATCTGTATAAAGTGCTGGGTTTTCGTAATTAGGAAAGTTATGTCATCTGCTGCTGATAAGAGTGAGTGGTCAAAAGTCCAGGTTCTAGAAGCCTTAGGGAAGCCCTCAAGTTCCATAAATACTGCCGAATGATCTGATAGGTGGGATGGGAGGTAACAAATATCTTTAGCAAATTCTACCAGTCTATGATTAATTAAAACAAAATCGATTCTAGACTGATGATGATATTTCTGGTTACGGTAAGAAGCCCCCTGCTTTTTGCCGGCCCTCTCTCTCCAAATATCAACAAGCCCATACTGCTTCATAGAACTAAGTAAAAAAAACCCTAGTCTTAGAAGTACTAAAGGCCGGCTATTAGGAATTTTGTCTAAAGCCGGATCCAAAACTATATTAAAGTCCCCCGCCAGAATCGTCGGTTCCGGGAAAGACAGTAGATGCGAGAATATGGATTTTAATACGGAGGGATCATCTATGTTAGGCCCGTACTAGCCCGCTATCGTAGTTTGTGCTCCGGCAATTAGTACTGCAGCGATGACCCATCTGCCACCTGGGTCCACCATTTTCAAAACTAATCTTACTTTGAGTGGTCTTTTAAAAATGATTGTCACGCCTCTGGTGTTGGTAGATTGCGAAGTTGATATGGAGAAATCAATCCATCTGTTTTTCTTTACTAATGAAAATACTTCAGCCTCCATTAAATGTGTCTCCTGGAGAATGATGACCTGTGCATCAGAATCCCGTAGATACAGCATGATCTTGTCCGCCCTGGGTCTGGTGCGGAGGCCATTCACGTTCCAGGAGAGAATTTTCACGCTACTCATGAGGGCTCGATTGAATGACCCACAGTTCACTCAGATCGCTCATAGCGGCTGAATACCCTAAGCTCTGCCCTATTTGTAATATTGCCTTGTTACAATTAATGACTCTAAACCAAAAGTGCTGCAAGCAGAAAAATAGTTTTTTTTATTACTTCTCCGCAACTCCCCCTCCCCCCCATGCCCTGAACTGCCTTCCCCCCACCCCACCGGAAACCCTTGCCCTATCTATCCGGAGCTAGTCCAGAAGATGGTGCCCCAACTCAATACTCCCACTGTGCTAACTACAAAAACAAAAAGTGAGGATAAATACAAAAGACTAGATTACTCGGCCTATACCTAGCCAGACCCTAGTATAAGAAGGAAGAATATTCTTACTTTTCATTCCTTTCTATATCATCTCATATTCCCTTTATCACCTTTTTTTTCTTTTAAATGCGATTTTTTTTACCACTTTCATCTTTAATTAAGCCTTTCTTTCTTCTTCATTTCTACTACCATCACCACTTCCCTTTATGACCAAGAAACAAAAGAAGGGAGAGATACTAAGATACTAAGATGCTATTCAGACAATACAATGTGCATTATTCTCAATGAGGCAGGGAACTTAAGTTGAGCCGATGCGCCTGCACCTCTAAATGCCTCCAAACGCCTGCCAAGGTCCCACTGTTTCTCGAGAGTAGCCCTAGATAGGTCTGATCTAATTTGAAAGTTGAACCCTTTCCCCACCAATGATTTATGCTTCAGGGCTGAATTGAGAATGCTTTCCTTAAGTGTGTAAGTATGGAAATTTACAAGGATTTTACAGGGCTTATCTCTTTGATGGTTTTTCCTAAAAGGGTCCCTATGGATGCGTTGGATATCGTTGGCCAGATCTTCGGGTAACTCCGCCAAACTCAGTGATTATCTTAAAAGGGAGACCACATACTGTTTAATACCGGACCCCTCACTTCCCTCTGAAACATTTAAAATACGGATATTACTACGCCTAGCGTTGTTCTCCAAGGTTTCCATCCTTTCGGCCATTAGAAGATCTTCTCTCTTAAGCTTAACGATGTTATCTTTGGCCTGATCTAGATTTTACCACTTTCATCTTTAATTAAGCCTTTCTTTCTTCTTCATTTCTACTACCATCCCCACTTCCCTTTATGACCAAGAAACAAAAGGAGGGAGAGATACTAAGATACTGAGATGCTATTCAGACAATACAAAACAGTAAACTCAGCCAAAAGATCCTTTAGCACTTCCCTTAGCCCCACCAAGGGAGAGTAATAGCTCATCAGCCTCCTGCACAGACCTAATGTTGAACATTTTGTTATTGTGCATTATTCTCAATGAGGCAGGGAACTTAAGTTGAGCCGATGCGCCTGCACTTCTAAATGCCTCCAAACGCCTGCCAAGCTCCCACTGTTTCTCGAGAGTAGCCCTAGATAGGTCTGATCTAATTTGAAAGTTGAACCCTTTCCCCACCAATGATGTATGCTTCAGGGCTGAATTGAGAATGCTTTCCTTAAGTGTGTAAGTATGGAAATTTACAAGGATTTTACGGGGCTTATCTCTTTGATGGTTTTTCCTAAAAGGGTCCCTATGGATGCGTTGGATATCTTTGGCCAGATCTTCGGGTAACTCCGCCAAACTCAGTGATTATCTTAAAAGGGAGACCACATACTGTTTAATATCGGACCCCTCACTTCCCTTTGGAACATTTAAAATACGGATATTACTACGCCTAGCGTTGTTCTCCAAGGATTCCATCCTTTCGGCCATTAGAAGATCTTCTTTCTTAAGCTTAATGATGTCATCTTTGACCTGATCTAGATGTAGCGATAGTCCCGCAACTGTCTATTCAAGTGCTGTTGTTCTAGCATTGAGGCCATCAATCTTATTATCTAGAGATTCACAGAAATTTCTTATCTCTAATTGGTTTGCTTTTGAGGCATCAAACCCATTCTTAATGTCTGTGGACAGAGCTAAGAACATAGACTGCAAAGAGGTAGTCATAGAGTCATCACTATCTTTTCGCGAGGGCTCTTCCTGCAGGGCATCAGACAATTGTACTTTTTCTACCTCCGTTCCCTCTGATTCTGTACGTGTCTCTTCTAAACAAGATACTTTATCAACTGCCTGAGGGGGCGGGCCGCTCTCTATGACCAATGCATCTGTCTTACGACCAATCTCAGGTGTAGGGGAAGGGGGTACCTCCATACAGTAGCCCTACCAACCCCACTTAAGTCCAGTAATTGACACTCTGACGGGGCAGACTGAGCCAGGGTCTGATCTTCTGAGAGGTGCAATATATGTGGAATTGCTTTAAAGTAAGAACGCAGTGATGGGGTGATTTTGGACCCGGCACTGATAGCTAGGTTATGGCCCTTTATTGTTTTACAGTTTTTTGCCCGCTTAGCTTTGATTTCTGCACTTAAATACGAAGAGGTCTTCTTTGTTTTTATTGTACCGGAGTCCGGACTAATAGATACATTTGGCCTCAGAGAAAGAGAAAGAGGTTTAAGAAGCGGTTTAACAGGTGATGCAGATGTTAAATTTAAATCGCTCTCAGCAGGGCTGGCATTAGCACTCTGTGGAAAAGTAAATTTTGCCATGTTCTGTGTCCCTACATGTTCCCCATCTTATGTTATGTGTGCATGATTAATATGCATATGTATTCCCCATGTTCGATTAAAGACGCAATTACAGTTGTGTCCATCTCTAGTACGCCAGTTTCCAGTTCTCGTGAATACTACGAATATTAGGCCTATGTAAAGCTACGTTGCCACATTTCCCAGTGTGCACGTTATTCCATTGTAAAGTCCCCGTTTCTAGGCCTCAAAAGGGCCTGGACACCAGATTCAGCTCCTGTCTCCTGAGCCCTCGCTGAGGAGCGATACAGCCCCCACCTGTATCCTCGACCCTTCACTTACTTCCTGCCTCACAGTGCCCGGTTCAGCCTGGCTCTGCCTACGAGTCTGCCAAGAGTATGTTATGATTCTAGTTATCAGTCCAGCCCTCCTTCTCTGCATTCCTAAGCTACTGAATCGCATCAATAGTTTCCGTCATTGTCTAGCCTTTACGTCTCCATGTAAGAGAAATACTGTATTTATGGTCATTTAATATTCTTCATCACGCACTACATGTAGAATAATGTATGCACCAGTCTTAGAGTCTGTTAGCCTTTACCCCGATAACTTTTGGATTCTATCAACATGTTCTCTAAACATCAGATACTAGATAGTTGTTTAGGCACATGTCGCCCTGACTCTCCAGACTCCAGTCTCTGCTCCTAGCACAGAGTTCATAGCCCCGAGCTTCTCCTAGTAACACGTCATTGTCAGTTTGCGCGCACCATTAGGTTAGAGGTCCCGGCTCCTTAGGTAGCCCCCTCCATGTTTCCGCCCCATTTATGACATATTCTGTTACGTTTACATCACATGTCTATGTATACGCCTCCTGTTACACCCATTTTCACCCTTATCTTTCGCGACTGCTATTGACCACACCCACTGCTCCGCCTACTGTATTCATTGTAATGTAACTGTTTTAGTATATATGCCTGTGTATTGTTATTAAACGTTAGCGCGCTCATCCCAGATCTTGCCCCGGCAGCTGTCGGGCCCCCCTGCCGGGCCCTGTCATCCTATTCCTGTGCAGGTTGTCCTGTTCCTGTCCTTTATGCTGTATTAAACCTGCAAACTCCTACTACCTCGAATCTTGACTCTTATTTATTGAGCTATCTGTTATTGCTATGTCCAGTAAAACCTAGATCCGGTATTATTTATTTATATACCACATAATGGCGCCCGAACAGGGACTTGCCCTTTCCCCACGCGCCGATGAAGCCACGCCGGCCCCCTGACCCTCTGCAGCCGTGACGGAACCATACCGTGCACGTGCAGATATTTCTGCTTCAAGTATCCCTCAGGCCCACGGAGGAGACGGAGGTGGCGGTCCAGCATCCAGACGAGGCGGTGGAGGAACGCGGCGAGTCCCGACCAGAGCCCAAGCCGAGAGTCCAAGGTCCGAGGTATCCGGAGGCCCACCCGTAACAGAAGTCCGAAGTTCGTCCGTCCGGCGTCGAAGCAGTCCAGTCCAGTCCGAGGCCTTCCGTTCTTGCTGCCCGGTGAGTACCGTTGCTGGGGTAGTATCTAGACAGGGTCAATCTAATTGTCTCTGGTCCGTGGGGTTTGGTGGTACACATATCCCAAAACGAAGTGTCCACTTCGGTGGATGCGGGTCCTGACGTGTCTCTTTATGAGACCGGTGAGTTTCGTACTGTTTTAGCAGTGCATCTAGTTTCTGTTCTAGTCAGTTCTGTTCTCGAGAAAATTCATGTATTCTGTTTTCCGTATTCCAGGTAGTATTCTGTTCGAACTGTTATTTTAAACGTTCTTCATGTATTTTCATGTCGTGGTATGAATGTGGAGTAATTATCGTGTTCATTGTGTATTGTAATTACGTATTGTGTCTAAGTTACAGTTCAGTCATGCCCTTATTCTCGAAACTACATCAGTTAAAAACCAGAAAAGGTCTGCTAGAAGCAGCAGTTCCTGTCCCGCCTAGGGACAGTTCAGGTCATTTTATGTATCAGAAGCATGGCATAAGTGCCATATTATATCTGGATTTATGGGTAGAGTATACCAAACAGTTAGAAGAAAAGTATAGATGGCCCGTATCGGGTACATGGGATGCCGAGTGCATCATGCGAGTAGAAGAAGCATTATGGAAAAAGAAAGCCAGACAGTCACAGAAAGATGCCATCGAGTTATGGCGCAAAGAATCTCATAAAAGAACAGAAAAAGAAATCAGAAAGTCAGAACTAAGTAGAGAATCCTTGGAACGAGCCCAAGAAAGGGAATTAATCGAGATAGGTGAACAAGTTAAAACCGAACAGTCAGACAGACAGAGGAACGCCCTTATTAAGGGTATGTACCCTCTTCTTGCCGAGGGCTTGCCAAAAGCGACCCCGGAGGCATCTAGTAATTTTCCGCCGTCACTAGTTCCGACCAAGCTACGTCATAGACCGACCGCAGCTGATATATTCATCTCGTCCTATTTGGACGACACAGTCCCAGAATATGCAAATCCTGTTCCGCCAGTCCCCGTAAATAATGTAAATCCAGCTCCTCCAGACACCGGGGCACCTCTTGCAGTACCTGCTACGGTACCCCCGGTCCAGCCTACATTACAATTTCCCACTCTGCCAGCACGAAGAATGTCAGTCGACGATTCTAGTCTAGGGGCCGCAGGAGGAGGTCCTCCTGGTACCCCGCCACCACACCAACGTAGAACGTTGGCCGAGTTACATGAATGTGCGTTACAGCGTACGCCCAAATATAAGTCCGTTGCAGATATCCGACGAGCCCTTACTGAATGCCGCTATGATCCAGTCGCAGGTGATGATAGTACAGTTATATATTCCATCCGTGTAAGACGGGTGACCGGGTATTTGGACACCCTACCGAATATGAAAGAAGATCTAGACAGAATATATCGTTTCATCCGTACAGGGGATGATCCACAAAGTATTAGCGAAGCCATGTCTCAAAGAAAAGCTGAAATCCAGCTCATGATATTAAAGTTTCTGATTAATTGTTTAATAAGAGAACAAGATTACCCGACTAAAGATCCGGCCGAAATGAGAATCCTGACAAGGTGGAGTGATAATATAGCCGAGGGTAAGCACAGAACTATCAGTAGTATAGAGAGTATGTACAAGAAAATTCGTAAGGAAATAATAAGGTTACACGAACAACGTAAGGCAGCACAAGTGAGCGAGAAAGAGAATGACTCTCCTACGGAAGAGGTAGAGGACGAGAATCCCGCCAGAATAGCGTATGTAGGAAAATCTAGATTTCCAGACCGCCATTTACGCCTAGAACACAAGTCAGTTTTTCATCATCCAGCACCAGAACAAGGTTCTCTAGAACAAGTATTTCAAGCTACCGATCACATTCTGAAATCACGAATCGGTTATAGTGAGTTAAGTACTATGCATGAACAAGAACTAGTCCGATCAGCAGTCCGATGGATTACTGATTCTACCACTTTTCCAGATGAAATAGTGGCACAAATGTTTCTGAAACTGCCCCCAGCCGAGCAGCGACTGGTGGGTATGTGTATGATCCAGCACCTCATTACTCTGTATGAGGGTCAACATTCTGATCCAGGTCCGTTACACGATGTCCTGAACGAGTTACTCCAGTATAGATGGAAAGGTTTAGGTACCGATTTAATTAGTGTTATTCTAGAACAGCGCCACAAATATAGTATGTTTTTGAACCCGCATTTTGTTCATGTCTCACCCCCAGAAAGTAAACCGTTTTACATAGACAGACAGAATCCGTTACGAGAAGTACACCCAGTCAGGACAACAGATGGTGAAATGCAACGAGTGTTTGTTTACACTCCGATTACAAAGATGGAACTCTTAGAGATGAAGAAATTAATTCCCTGTCATGACAAAGATCCAGCAGGGTTCGACCGATATAATTAAAATGTTAAAGGTCCTGTTGCCCGCAGGGGTATGCGAAAAACTCAAGGAAAAAGAATGGGAGGTGGGAGAGAAAAAGATCGATTGGGCAGTCCTAGAAGCTGAAGATAAGATACGAGTACCAGGTACCGGTCTAGGAGAGAAATGTAAAGAATTACCAGAACTATTAATACAAGTTTTGCCAAGATTATTAGCCACTAAAAAGGAAGACTGGGATGCAATCTCAGCCTGTAAACAGAAACAAGATGAAGACACTAGTGATTTTTATTCTAGATTTGAGAAATGCTTTAGTATCAACAGTGGCCTCAAGACAAGTAGCGAGTCATACCCTCATCTTTTTGTTACTAAATTAGTCGAGAATTCAAGTCCACAAGTTAAGAATCGAGTTCTGAAAGTCGAAAGTACATGGCAAGCTAGTACTCCGTCCCAGATGTTACAGATGCTTCAATACCACCAGAATAGAATCAGAGAAGAGCAAGATCATGAAAGGAAACGTATGAAAGACACGAAAATGAAAGTACTAGTTGCACAATCTGTTCCTCAAGACAGTCAGAAGAGGGGTACGAATCAAGCCAGTCATCCTGCAGCTCCCGTTAAAGGGACATGCAATTATTGTAAACAGCCAGGTCATTATATAAACGAGTGTGCAGTTCTGAAACATAATATAGCTACCGGTAAGACTAAAGAAAGACCACGTCCGCCTAGACAAGAACAAGTTTCACAGGCTTCTCAGCCACAGAATGCACAACAGACAGTTCCAGCACCGCAGCCTATTGCTGCAACACAGCATGTTACACAGCAGATGTACCAGTATGCACAGTCCGAGTATCCAGAATATCAGCCATATTCATGAAACAGCCTAGAGAGGGAGGTAGGCTTGCCTCTCATCGAGATACCTGTAGATCAAGAGGGTCCCTATGTTCATAGTCAAGTATTAGGGAAAGACAGAAAGTTTCTGATTGATACAGGGGCAAGTAGGACCACCATCAGTCACGCCGAGGTTCCAGGGGCTCCGCTCTCAGGCTCTAGAAATGTTTCCCTTGGATTTTCAGGAAAGCCTATTATAAACGAGATATCTAAGCCAGTTACTCTAGAAGTAGGTCCATTGTCCCGCACTACTGATCTGTTACTTACGAAGTCATGCCCAGAAAATTTGTTAGGTATTAAAACACTGAAAGAATTAGGTGCAGTTATTTGCTGCTCCCCCGAGGGAATACGATTGTTCTTACGTGACTTCAAGGGTCACTATGTATTACGAGATTTTGATCCAAGATTGTCCAATGTTCCGCAGCATTTATGGGCACAAGGTCCAACTGATGTTGGTTATATGCAAATCACACCCCATCGTGTGACTCTCAAGCCAGGTGTAGTCCTGCCACGAATCAGACAGTACAGATTGCCACCTGAGGCTGTAGCAGCCTTATCCAAAATTATTGACGAGCTCATGGCTCAAGGAGTAGTTGTAGAAACTGACTCCAATGTATGTAATTCTCCGATCATTCCCGTCATGAAACGTACTGATCCACATGCACCTCCAGTATATCGATTAGTGATTGACCTTCGAGAACTCAATAAATGTATTATTCCTCAGTACCCAGTTGTCCCAGATATTTCTTCCCTATTGACAGCCATTGATTCTGAAGCCACATTTTTTACAGTCATAGACCTCAAGAACGCATTTTTCAGTGTCCCCATTCATCCAGACAGCCAGTTTCTTTTCGGATTTTGTTTAAATGGAAGGAGCTATATGTTCACACGCGCTCCTCAAGGTTTCACAGAAAGTCCAAGTATTTACAGTCAAGCACTTAAGAGACAACTAGACAACATTCACATGCCAACTGACACTGCCCTGCTCCAGTATGTCGATGATCTACTGATCACAGCCCGTTCTGAACGTGCTTGCGAGCGAGCATCCCTTACAGTTTTGTATTTCCTAGCCGAGATGGGGCACAAGGTGTCCCCTTCGAAGCTTCAATTCTGTGTCCAGCAAGTGATCTATTTAGGCCACTTACTGTCCAAGAGGGGTAGGCAGTTGACACCTGACCGTATCCAGTTAATAGCGAGTCTTCCTCAGCCAAAGACCCAGAAGGAGGTACGTGCTTTTATCGGCCTTACTTCTTATTGCAGACAATGGATTCCTCAGTATGCATTTCTAGCCAAGCCACTGATACAGTTAACGACACAGGAGGCAGCCGTATCGACTGTCCTCCCTTGGACATCTGAACATACACTTAGTTTCAATGAGTTAAAGAAAGCCTTATGCCAAGCTCCAGTTCTAGCTACACCGAACTACAGTAAGCCTTTTACACTTTTCGTCACTGAACGCGAAGGTACAGCATTATCTGTTCTTACACAAGATCAAGCAGGACAATACAAGCCCTGTGCTTATTTTTCGAGCACATTAGATCCAGTAGCCCAGGCTCTGCCTGCGTGCCTCAAGTCAGTTGCAGCCACAGCACTAGCTATCAGACAAAGTGATTCCATAGTATTAGGACACTCCCTGACAGTACAAGTCCCACACTCCGTGGAAGTTCTTTTAAACCGAACACAGACTCAGCACTTGACAATTGCACGTTTAACAGGTTATGAATTGACACTGTTCCAGCCACACATAGAAATCAGACGCTGCAACGTTCTAAATCCTGCTACCCTGTTACCGTCAGTTACTGTGTGGAAGTAGTTAATACTATGACTAAGCCAAGACAAGATCTGACAGATATTCCATTACCAGATCCCGACCTGACACTTTATGTGGATGGTTCATGTATGAGAACAAGTACAGGAGAACTAGTAGCCGCGTATGCAGTGACTACTGACACTGAAGTTATTGAAACACACCGCATTGACACCCTGTCTGCTCAAGCAGCAGAGCTAGTTGCTCTGACACAAGCCTGCATACACGCTAAGAACCTGAAAGTTAACATTTACACAGATTCACGTTACGCATTTGGAGTCGTACACGACTTCGGAGTGCTCTGGCAGGAGAGAGGTTTCATGACTTCTCATGGAACCAAGATTCAGCATGGTCTCCTTATTCAGGCTCTGTTAGATGCCATACACTTACCGACATCCATTGCTATCATGAAATGCAAAGCACATACGAAGGTTACTGACATCATTTCTCAAGGTAATGATCTAGCAGATCGCACAGCCAAGCTTACAGCACAGACTCCAGACATTCCAGTTAATCCGACACAGACACATACTCCAGATCCGACTACATGTATGACAGTTAAGGACCCTACTCAAGATGTCATAGATATCCAGTTACATGCTACTCCCGATGAAATCAAGAAATGGTCCGAACAAGGAGGGGTCCAGACAGATCAGGGATGGGTAACGAAGGGTAAAGCCACATGGTTTCTCCCCGACTCTATGGTTCAAGTCATTATCAATACCGCACATAGTCCAGCACATTTAGGAGAAAAAGCTATGTTAGACAGTATCCAGAACATTTGGTTCAACAAGCATTTACGAGCTGCAGCCAAGCAGAAAGTCCGTACCTGTATGATATGTTGCCAGTTTAATCCAGGTAAAAGTGTCCCGGTGGAACAAGGTGGATTCCAGCCCCCTGACCACCCTTTTGAAGTCCTCCAGATGGATTATATTCAGATGGAGCGATGTCGAGGTTTCAAGTATGTCCTTGTAGTTGTATGCGCTTTGTCCAGGTGGACAGAGGCATATCCAGTCCCAGATTACACAGCCGCGACCACTGCCAAGCAGTTGGTTCGTGAATTCTTCCCCCGTTATGGACTCCCTAGAGTCGTATATTCTGATAACGGCCAGCCATTCTCATCTGAGTTGATGAAACACGTTTCCCTGTTGTTAGGGTACCAGTGGAAGTTCCATTGTGTACGCCATCCAGAAGCAGCTGGTCTCGTAGAGAGACATAATCAGACCCTGAAAATCCGAATTGCAAAAGTATGTAAAGAGAAAGGTGTAGACTGGCTAGTAGCTCTGCCAGTTGCTTTATTCTATATGCGCATGGTCGCACATTCCAGATCAGGTCTGTCCCCGTACGAGGTCGTATTCGGCCGCCCCCCTAATATGTGGGGTACACCTAGACCCCGAAGTATTACCGATGTTTCAAGTAATATGCTGACAGATTACCTAGCTTCCTTGATGTCTGCCCTCAACTCTTGTCGTTCACAGGTTGCCGCCGCATTTCCAGACAATACCGAGGTGGCACCGCATGAAATCGTTCCCGGATGCATGGTTCTTGTCCGGAACTTTGATCGTTCAAGTCCGCTGGAGCCTCGCTGGAAAGAACCCAGACAGGTCCTCCTGACCACCCGTACTGCCGTCAAGCTGGAAGGCAGGAAGGGCTGGGTCCATTTGTCACATGTGAAGAAGTTTTATGGATTGAAACCTGTTTCAAAGAACATTTCCGAGGATTTAAAGGACTGCCAAAGTACTATTCTTAAGGACTGTCCCGCAAAAGACAATGATATTGAACCCCCCCTGTTAGAGAAAACTCCGCAACAGGAGTATAAGCTCAAATTAAGGTCTAGTAAAATAAGTCAGCCAGTTTGATTGTCTAAGTCCTCCCCTAGGTGAAACGGTTAGACCGGTTTCTGACATGTATAAAATAGACCCCCATAGTGAGAGAGTTAGTCAAAACTCAATCCGATGTATCGTTTTTCTAAGTTTCATATTGTTTCTCAGCCTTATGACTACCTGCACCAGTTATGCATTTTATTTGTATTTTCCAGTTTCTCATGTAAATAAGTCTTCTATTGTTACAGTAGAGCACACGTTTAGTGATCTGCCTCCTCATGAACTCTCATATCGTCTTGCTATGCGTAATAATTCCTTTATCCGCATGTTACATTATTCACACCAGACCAGCAATGCCACTAATTGTTGGGTGTGTGGTCGACTCCCCCCTTTCCAGACACCGAAGGGAGTTCTGCCACTCTTTCCTTATCCATTTTCACATAATGGTTTGTGTGGAGCATGGTCCACGTTAACGTCATCCTCAACAGATATGTCTTTTCTTAACAGTACATGTTTCCCAGACAAGCAAGGTCTTCCCCACAGAACAGGGTTAGATCTAGAAAATGAAGTTTATAATCTAGGTAATTATTCTTCGAATTTTATGGTCCTGAATGTTCAGTCTGATACTACTCCAGACTTACCTGCTATTTCAGTACTACCAGTCAAAGGCGAATTATGTGTCCGAAATAATGGTTCCGTACATGTAGGACATAGTGAATGTACTACTATTGTCAAGTATAGTGACAGTAGGAAATCTATTTTCAAAGCTTCACGTCATTCTTATTTTGTTTGTGGTCAGACCGCATATGTTCGTCTGCCCCTCGATTGGGAGGGTACCTGTTACATTGCCTTCCTACTGCCACCAGTTTTCCTAGCCCCATCTGATTATCACAGAAACACACATCTAGTACACATTAGACATAAAAGGGAGAGCGAGTCCCCAATTGTCGATTATACTGAAACTGCTCTAGAACAATATACAGATTTCAATAAAGGTTTCTTCTTCTTTATAGGACCTGTCCAGAATAGTAAGTTAATACGTAGATTGACCAGAACCCTCGAAGCAGTAGTGAATGAGACAGCCTCTGCTCTAGGTAACTTAACCGAAGAACAATCTGCTATGAGATTTGTCGTGCTCCAGAATCGTCTCGTCCTTGACGTCATACTGGCCGATAGGGGCGGGGCATGTAGAGTCATCGGATCTAGTTGCTGCATTTTCATTCCTAATAACGCGCCGTCTGTTTATTCAGCTATAACCAGACTCCATAAAATTGCCCATATGTTACACCAAGATCCAGGCACCTGGACATGGTCCGGTTGGTTCTGGAATACAATTTCTGCCTGGGGATGGAAAGTTTTATCCTTTCTAGGTATTGCAGTAGCGATCATATTCAGTTGCTGCCTCTGTTTACAATGTGGCCCTGCGATTTGTGGCATTTGTGCTACCTCTTGTATTCCTAGTCCCAAGTCCCGTTCTAAATCCCGTTCCAAGACAATTCGAGACGAGCAAATGATACTGTATGAAATGATAGATGGTATCATGAATATTGATGTTTCCTGATGGAAACGTAGTGACAAGGAGGGAATGTGGAAAAGTAAATTTTGCCATGTTCTGTGTCCCTACATGTTCCCCATCTTATGTTATGTGTGCATGATTAATATGCATATGTATTCCCCATGTTCGATTAAAGACGCAATTACAGTTGTGTCCATCTCTAGTACGCCAGTTTCCAGTTCTCGTGAATACTACGAATATTAGGCCTATGTAAAGCTACGTTGCCACGTTTCCCAGTGTGCACGTTATTCCATTGTAAAGTCCCCGTTTCTAGGCCTCAAAAGGGCCTGGACACCAGATTCAGCTCCTGTCTCCTGAGCCCTCGCTGAGGAGCGATACAGCCCCCACCTGTATCCTCGACCCTTCACTTACTTCCTGCCTCACAGTGCCCGGTTCAGCCTGGCTCTGCCTACGAGTCTGCCAAGAGTATGTTATGATTCTAGTTATCAGTCCAGCCCTCCTTCTCTGCATTCCTAAGCTACTGAATCGCATCAATAGTTTCCGTCATTGTCTAGCCTTTACGTCTCCATGTAAGAGAAATACTGTATTTATGGTCATTTAATATTCTTCATCACGCACTACATGTAGAATAATGTATGCACCAGTCTTAGAGTCTGTTAGCCTTTACCCCGATAACTTTTGGATTCTATCAACATGTTCTCTAAACATCAGATACTAGATAGTTGTTTAGGCACATGTCGCCCTGACTCTCCAGACTCCAGTCTCTGCTCCTAGCACAGAGTTCATAGCCCCCAGCTTCTCCTAGTAACACGTCATTGTCAGTTTGCGCGCACCATTAGGTTAGAGGTCCCGGCTCCTTAGGTAGCCCCCTCCATGTTTCCGCCCCATTTATGACATATTCTGTTACGTTTACATCACATGTCTATGTATACGCCTCCTGTTACACCCATTTTCACCCTTATCTTTCGCGACTGCTATTGACCACACCCACTGCTCCGCCTACTGTATTCATTGTAATGTAACTGTTTTAGTATATATGCCTGTGTATTGTTATTAAACGTTAGCGCGCTCATCCCAGATCTTGCCCCGGCAGCTGTCGGGCCCCCCTGCCGGGCCCTGTCATCCTATTCCTGTGCAGGTTGTCCTGTTCCTGTCCTTTATGCTGTATTAAACCTGCAAACTCCTACTACCTCGAATCTTGACTCTTATTTATTGAGCTATCTGTTATTGCTATGTCCAGTAAAACCTAGATCCGGTATTATTTATTTATATACCACAACTCTTATCCCCAGTGCCCTTCTTCTTGCAAGCACGCTTACCTCTTTTTTTTAATGTTAATACTGGTACACCTTTAGAGGAATTAACATCAGACTCCGGGCATACCTCAGCCTCACCGCAACCCTTACCAGCAGGATCCTCTAGGCCTCTCAACAACACCTTACGCTCCTGTGGTAGATCCGTTCCTGTCTTGGGGTCAGTGTCAGCCAGTGTTTCCTCAGTAATAACACCGGGACAGGTACTGCTGTTTGCCACGCGAGGAGCGTGCAATAGGCTCCGGGACCGCCGCCCTCTCCTGAGCTCCAGGGCGGCCCGGGACCAAAGCTGCAAACCCGGCTGCGTTAAGGGCAGACAGGGAGAGAGACTCGAAAGCGGCAAAGCACACACTCCAGCCGCCTGCCAGGATCCAGAAGGAGGAGTTGGGAGGGAACACACCTCCAAACACATAGGAGATGCAAGACGCCGAAGACGCCAGACAAAACGCCGGTAAGCCTGGGGGGATTGGAACAAAAGAACCGCCAAGCCCCAAGCAGCCAGTGATGTCCAAGGGACCCGTGAGCTAGTCCTTATTTGATCAAACGAGACCTCTCACGGTCTTGCCATAGCGTGTTGAATCTTCACCAGACCGCACAATTCTCTGTAACAGCTAACAGCGGGAGCATGGAATCGAAGCACGCGGCAGCTCAGCTTGCTGCCGCCATATTTCCCCTACCTTGGGGTACATATTGTGAAAGAATTTATTAATGTATTTAACAATATCAGAATTTCTTTAAAAACTCTATTTTATAATGTAAGTAATGCAACAGTGATATAAGAAATTAGATAGTATTATCAATTTCTCATACGACGTTCAAAATATTAGTTCTAAATATACACAAGAACATATGTCAAAATGTTGCAAGTCTTATTTAATACTGTGTTTGCCTGATGACAAAGGCAGACATCTGTATTGCAATCTGTATAAAACAGTTCTTCATCATTTAATGTGGGCCTGCATTAGGGGTCAATGGTCTGTTTTGAGTTTTGTCAACATCAAGGTTTATATAGTATATGCACTAGGGAGAGGGGCACATAAGGAGTTCATTCTTGCGTGTTCTCTTGTACCCATTAACAGAGCGGGGCCTCATTTACCGAGCAGTTGCCGGGTGAGGTGAGGCGTACTCCCACATAAAGATGGGTGAGAACATTCTAAATTAACACAATACAGTTTTTCTGCATACTATATGTGTAGGCACTGATTGGGCTTATACCTTTGTCGTGATTTTTTTTTACGATAGTTACGTAATGAGACAGAGATTTGGATGATTAAAGTGCAACAGAGCATAACACTAACTACTTTAATATTTGTTTTTGTAGGAAAGAAACTGCACCTCCAGTAAAATGGAAACCTTTGCACATCTGTGCTAATTAGGTTCTGGTAGGGTGTAATGTAACCACTACTGAGTGATAAATGTTTTTGTTATTCACATCATTTTTGTAGCACCTTTGCAGTAGCGTATATCATTCTTGGTCCTGACGAAAGCCGGATTATTGCCACCTATATGGTTGAAACATGCCGACCTCTGTCCTATTGCTATAAGATAGTTATTTGTTCAAACTATCAGCTCATGTTTTTCATCTTGACACTAGGATAACCTTCATTAAAAAAAAAATGTGTGTGTCCTAGTAGTCATTTTTAATCTTCACATTTATTTTTATTTTTGCACTGCAAATCATCAGCACCACTGCCTGAGATCATACCTTGATTAGACCGATCTTCGGTTTTGAATCAAGTGCAGTTGAGTTCCTCCTAGTAAGGAGTGGACTGCACTTAGTTTGTGTTACTATTCCCAGATGACGATGTTCCGCCAGTGTGGTTGGCTGATGAGATTCATCTCAATACAGTGAGGCTGAATTTGTATTGCTCTAAGTTTTCATGATTTTCTATCCAGGTTTTTCTGTCTCTGTACATATTGACCGGTAGTCTCTCTCTTCTTTTGTTGTTTGTATGTATCCATTCTACACTAAAAACTGTACAAACATTAATTTTATTCACTAATCTTCTCTTCTGGTTTTGTCTCCTCATGTACAACACCATTTTGTCAAGAGTCTTCATTCTATTTATAATCAAAATGAAAACCTTCCTCTTCAAAGAAAAAGCCTTATCAACTACTCCCTCAACGTGTTCTTTCTATTTCAGTGCCTCTCTCCTGCTTCTATACTTCTTCATATTTCTCAGTAGATTTACAACCACTCTACTATGAAACATCCTGGCTCTGATTGGTGGGTCCATCTTTGTTAAATTCTTTCCTGTTCTTGTAATATAGTTATTTTCCACTCTTATTCTTTCTCATAATTTGCTTTTTAGATCCATCATTTTGTAATCTTTGGAGGTGTCCACCTTTATTTTCAAGAAATTACTTTGTCCTCTTCTCAGTAGCTCCTTTTTCTTGTACACTTTCCTATGCATTTCCCCCTTTTGTGACTCAGCTCTGCAGAGATCCTGTAGTTGCTTCTGTTGCGTTACTCTAGCCAACGTAACAGCTGCTTTACTACTGACTTACGCATAATACACAAATAGTTTATGTTATGTTGCAGTTTTAAATCTACAGATGAAACTACATGCACTTACTTATATACCAAACCCAAAGCAAAACACAAAAATGAATTTATTAGTTACCTTTTAACATTATAGTACCCTCCCCTACAACACAACTGCACCATATCTCACTTCTAACTTCTACATGTTGAAAGACCAGTTTATCCATTCTGTAGTAAACTTTAAAATGAATATCAACCAAAGTGTAGAAGTACATATAGTGTCTCAACACTGTAAGTCAGAAAATACAATGTAAGAGCTATCTGTGTGCCTCTCTACCACTGTGTCACTAGTGGATTTAGTTTCTCAGTATATTATTCTCTGTCAAGCCATACATCGCACTAATTCTTCCGAGTACATGCAAAGAGTATGTGACAGGTTGCATATATAATTCACCAGGTGGTTCTAAAAGACTGCATGTTCCTCACTATAATTTGTAAATACATGTGTTTGAGTACATCAATACTCCCTGGATGATTGAATGAGTAGCTAGTTAATGCCTAGGTGATTCCCTGAGGATACAGGTAATGCCTGAATGATTCCCTGAGTATGTAAGAACTCCATAGGTTGTTCCATATCTGCATAGTTACTGCCTGCGAGGTTCCATGAATATATCACTACTATCTGGGTGATTGGATGAGTGAACAGTAGTGCCTTGATTATTAGCTAAGTGCATGACTAATGCCTCAATAATTGAATACATGTATATATAATGGCTGGATGATTAAATGAGTGCAACTCTAGTGCCTGGATGATTGCAGGAGTACATAGATAGTATATAGGTGATTTATAGAGTGCATGGATAGTGCATACGTGATTGTTTAAGTGCATGCATAGCAGATTTGAAGAGTGCCTAAGTAGGGTTTCAGTGATTGGATGAGTACATGGCTGCTGCCCATTTGTTGTTGGTTGAGTAAACAGGTAGTTCCTGGATGCCTAGATAAGTACATGGGCAGTGCCTCAATAATTGAGGGAGTGCATCAGTAGTGCCTGCCTGATTAGATGGCTGAGTGATTGCATGATTCCATTGGTAAACCAATCAATCAAATTTGCTTTATTCGATAGAACAATTATCATAAAAGCATACTACGTTCAAAAATCTCATTATAAAATCTTGAAAATAGAAAAGAGCAAATAAATTCATCCTGTATGTAAAAAATGTTGTGCAATTAGAAAGATAAACATTCAGTAAAGACCATAAGTAGCAACTATAAAAACAAGTCAAACAGCAGTATAAAAGTGGATAAATTACTGAAGTACTTGAGATTGGAGCGTGTGTCTTATTATTTAAGCACAGCCCAGGTACTTGGCCATGCCACAAACCATAGTTAGGGAAGAAGTGTCGGTTCTTATGATATGCAATGCGACATGATAGTTCGTGAAGCCAAGTTCTTTACATACTGATTTGAGCCACTTAGCTCTTGGCGTCCTGTACGCAGGACACGCAAAGAGAAAATGAACAATGGACTCTTTAGGAGCAGCACAGCCTGGGCAAGATTCAGATGGTGTGTTAAGCCTATTCCATGCTGCAATCATGCTGTTGCGTGAAAGTGTCCCTAGTCTCAACTTCATGAAAAGAACCCTATCCCTAGGTATTTGTATTAAATCTAGATAGGGTTCTAATCTTTGAGTGGGTTTGTGCTCAAAGAACTCCTCAGTGAGTTTCCCAAGTTTAGGGTTGCATATTTCTCTAATCCGTACTCATTTCTAGTAGGCATGTTTAAGCTCCTGCTTGGTCGGCGGAATCTGGCTAGCCCAAGCCTTCCCAAAGCCAAATTCAGCTAGGAGCTGCCTAAGGTTGGTCAACCATCTAATCCTATTCCCTGTATCAGCTACTATTAATTCGCTGAGTGCTGCTACGTAGTTGGCGAGCTCTGGGACCCTTCTAATATGAGCCCAAAAAAGTAATGGACGGAGACGTGCACTGTCCTGAATAGAACGCCTTCCCATATCGTAATATAGGGGTTTCAACGGAGTGGATATCATAAGGGAAGTAAGATCTCTAAGAAATGTGTTCTCCGATCTAACAAGTACACCAACATTTTCAAAGCCCCATAATTCCGCCCCATTAAGGGCCTAAGGCAACGCTTTACCCTCGTAGACCGCGAGTGCAGGGGCTACTGGTCTACTCGAAGAATGATGTTGCTCTCTTACTATGGCCCCCGAAACCCATTTGTGACTTAGGAGCATTTTGACTCGATGGGAACTCCATTTCATACCGTTGGAGACCCAGATTCCCAGACAGTCAAAAGACTCAACAGTGTCTAATATGGTATCATTTAGAGTGATGTTGTTCCTAAAGCGTTTTGATGGATTGATTGCCATGAGTTTTGTTTTATTTGTGTTGATTATGAGCCCACGGAATTTACAAAAGGAGCTGAATCTTTTTAAAAGTTTTTGGAGGCCGCCAGGTGTTTTAGAAATCAGGTGAGTGTCGTTGGCTAAGAGGAGCGTTGGTATTTTTCCCCTGCCAAAATTGGGGCATCAGTCAGTTCCTCTCTGAGGTGGCTTACCACCCCGTTCATATATAAAGAGAACAGGGTGGGGGCCAACACGTACCCTTGGCGCACACCCCTGTTCACTGAGACTCTCTCTCAGCTGCCCCTGTAAACCCCACCTAATTCTGGCGTAATTGTCCTTATGCTGACATTTAACAAAATTAAGGATCTGTGCAGAGATACCCATTTCTTGTAACAACCAGCCAGAGCTTGTCCCGTGGCACGAGATCGAAAGCGGTCTTTAAATCGATAAAGGCCCTTCCCAATTACCACAACTTTCCAATTAATCAGGAACAGTCTGAAGATCTGGTCCATTGTGCCAACCTTTTGCCTGAAGCCTGCTTGGTAGTGGGAGAGGACTTTTTCGTCCTCAATCCAGGTCCTTATCCTCATAAGGAGAACCCTGCCTACCACCTTCTTGATCACATGGATTAGGCTAATCAGCCTGTAGTTGGCAGGGTACTCCCTATCTCCTTTTGTATGGATTGGGATGTCCTCAGCTCCTCTCCATGAGTCGGGGATTGCAGCCCCCCTAGCGATTGAATTCATTAAAAGTAGAATGAACTGAGCCCAAGGCTTTGGATCCTGCAGGTGGAGGTCTCCAGGGAGGCCATCAGGACCCGCAGCTTTTCCAGGAGAAATGCTATTTATTGCTAATTCTACCTCAGAAAGTTCGGTCTGATGGAGAGGAGGGTAAGGGAAAAGAAATATCGGCCCTCGTATGGACTGTAGGGGGACCTTCGTTGCCAGAATATAATTTAGTAAAATGAGCTTGCCATATCTGCCCAGTGATGTGGTTCGGGATAGGATCTAATCCTTTCCTCTCTCCGCTTTTAAGTAAATCCCAAAACAGGGTTGAATCCCTCAGTTTAGATGCATGTTTAAGTTCCTGCCAATGATCCTCGTTCCAACTACGTTTTGCCTCAGCAAATGCCTTGTTGTATGCTTTCCTTGCTGATCGAATCGCCGAGGGAACTTTCTTTTTAAGCGCTTCAGTCAGAGCCTGCCTCTTCGCCCTACATGTTGGTGTGTACCACACATTTGAGGTCCGCACCTGACCTATATTTGGGCCTTATTTCCCTTCGACAATGGAAAAATATCCTATCCTATCTGTTGTTTCTAGATAGACCGCAGGAAATTCCAATAGGCTCTCTGCTTCTCTGGGCAGCCCTTCAAGCTCCATGATCTATTGGTCAAGGACTTCCCTAATGCTTGATATTTTAGATTCATGCTGGGACACTCTGAGTCACTTGAGCCGTCTATTGCAGTTTGAGGGGATTACTTCTCTTGTAGCCATTAAAGGAGTTGTAGGTGCGTCTAAGGTTGAGGATGATCAGACATTGTTCATTTGGAGACAAAGTGGATTGTGGTCGCTTACAGAGGTTGGTTTGACAACCATATCCAGAAGGTCCCTCCATAAACAAACATCAATTAAAATGTAGTCAATGCGGGATGGGGAACTTATCCTGTTGAAGGTATTAGAGCCCATAAGATCAGATCGTGCCCTCCCATTTACAGCTCTTAGATTGAATTCCTGGGTAAGCGTATTAATTTGGACTGCCATCTGCGACCATTTTTTGATTGGGGCTAAGTTAGAAGTCGGGATATCCCATTTGCTATCCTCCTCAGCAGTTCCCAAAAGGTCATCCACGCTCAAGGGTTCGAATGTGCAGTTCAGGTCGCCAGCTACTATGATGTTGGAGCGCGGAAGAGTATTTGTCAGCTCTTGCTCCAGTGCTGATAGGGTCAAAGATGTTTGACCTCCCACAGCTCCCCTTACATATATATTGAAGAGCTCTAAAATTACTCCATTGGGTGTCCCTCTAATGGTCAGATGGAGAATGTCTGGAGACAGACAAGTGTGTGAGGTGACTGTCCAGTTCAATGAAATGCTAATCCAAATTAATAAGCCCTCAGAAGGGCGACCCTTACCTGTACTGATAGCTGGCACAAAGTAGGAGGTATAACCAGATTTATATATAGAAACAGGTCTCCTGAAATAAGCATACATCGAAGCTTTCAATGAACTCGTTCCCGTCAGGCAACAATACCTTCTTCTGGAGCCCAGCTATGTTCCAAGAAAGAAATTTAAGCAGATTTGGATTTGACATAACAACAGGAGCTCTGCTGCATGGAGTACAACCCTGAGAGCTTGACTGGGCATCAGATGATGCCTCTCCCATGCTTCCACCGATAGGAGAGAGATTTGGGCTTGGAGTAGTTTTCCTTCTGCTAACTCCATTTAGTTCAGTGGCATTAGTCTGATTTAGACCCCTATTTAGTCAGTCGACCACCTTCAGACTGGACTCACCTCCCACAGTCCCAAAAACTTCTTGGACTTTCGACCTGGATAGAGACGGGAGAGGAAAACGTCTTATTTGAATAGCAGAAGGCTCTGGGGCGGAAGTACGGAACTCTAGGGCCAGCAAGTTCTCAGCTAGATTGTCATCTGTTAGGGTCAACTCTATGCAATCCAAATGGGAATTATACGATGTGAGCCTCCTTACTCTAACAATATCATCCCGGATTATAGACCTGCAACCCGGCACATGGCGTATCCAGTGTACTGCTTTGTTTCGTGGGGACTCATTACTCTCAATCCCATGCCTAGTAGAACATTTTGGTACTTTAACTATGTACAGTATTGGAGGATTGTCCCCCTGAAAAGTAGGGAATCATTTTTTATGGAGCCCAGCCTGCAAGTTCATGCCTATAGATGGATGTTGATGCTGAGGGATTACATCAATGTTGGGGTAACTAGGGGGGGCCCTGATGATTTGATCCCGTCAACAAAAGATGTTTTTTTTTATGGTTTGGAATAGCGGTCTGAGGATAAGGGCCTTTCACCAGATTCGGCAACTCGGGTTGAATTCCACCTCCGGCCCAGGGTTGAGAACTACTCTGCGACCCGTTTAAAAAAGTGGAATGTACTGGGTTGGGAGGCTGAATCTGAGATCGGACGGCTGGAGGGGGAAGCTCAAACCTATGGTTTCGCTCCACCACCAGCTTCCTTAATGACTCCACCTCCATTTGTAATGAGATAACTATCTGTGTTAAGTCCTTGTTTAGACCCGTGCAATTACATTTATGTAGTGAACCAGCGATATCACTCGGCACTAGTTCGCATGATGTGGGAAGTGAGATTTCCTCATTTATTGTTTCCAAGGCAGCAAACCTATTTGTACAAACAATAGAAGTAGTCTGCTTATCTCTGGCGTGGCCTCCTAATTCTGTTGGAACGCATAAATATACAGATAGGGAAAGGGTTGCATCTAGGGTCAATTTCTTGGGCTGGTCGAGCAATGGGCCAGACTGGGTAGGACTAGATAGTTCCTGTAACGTCTTCTTAAATATTGGAGGAATTACTCACTTGGATTTGCTGGCAGATAGCTCCTGCAGATTGTTATTGGGTATATCTACAGCAGCAGTTTTTGCCCCTAAAATCTCTTCACTGTCACTGACTATCGACTCTATCCTATTTAGTACACAATTACTGACTGCATGCCTTATACTCTTTGCCTTTTTCCCTTTCTTGGCCCCAGAAGAGCCGCCTTAGCCATCCCCTCCCCCGCCCTCCATTGATTTCCTCTTGCCCATGGCAATAACTATAATTTCTCAATGGGATGTAGAATTGAGCATGCAGCAGATTGTTAGTATAGAGGTAAAGTGCCAACCTCCACAATAAAACACCTCTTTGGGAACAATAAAGGAGGGAAAAAAGGTCCATGAAATTGAGTACAAGTTGGGATAAAGTACCTTAAGTCCCAAAAACGAAATGTCAGGGGGGTGGCCCTGCCCTGCCTCTTTCGGGCGATGACGGGCAAGGACGGGCCCGCCCTTGGCCCGGGCTTTGCCCGGCACGTTCCCCGAAGCGGGAGTCGCGGGCAGAAAAATAGCCGGTGGTGGTGGGAGGGGATGAATAGAGGCAGCTGACTTAGCCCCTCTGAGTCTTGGGCTCTGGAGTCCTCGCCCGCAGCACAGAGCCCCCAACTGTGCTCGCGGCGGTGCGTCACCTGCGAAGCGGGTGTCACGAGCAGCAAAATAGCCGGTGGTGGTGGGAGGGGCTGAAAGAGGCAGCTGACTTAGCCCCTCTTAGTCCTGGGCGCTGGAGTCCTTGCCCGCAGCAGAGAGCCCCCAACTGTGCTCGCGGCGATGCGTCACCCGGGAAGCAGTTGTCGCGAGCAGCAAAATAGCCGGTGGTGGTGGGAGGGGATGAAAAGAGGCAGCTGACTTAGCCCCACTGATTCCGGGGCTCAGGATTCCTCGCCCGCAGCAGAGAGCCCCCAACCGTGCTCGCGGCGATGCATCACCCCGTCACGGTCATTGGTAAACCTTGAGTGAATGGATAAAAGCAAGTATACTTCTGAGGTGATTGTATTAGTTAAAGAGTATTGCCTTAGTAATGGAATGAGTGCATAGGTACTGAATGGGTGATAGGTTCACTGCAATGGTACTCCCAGCATAATTAGATGAGTGCATGAGTAGTGCCTGAGTATTTGGATGAGTGCTTTGGTTGTGCCTCAGTATTTCGATGAATGCATGGATTGTCAGTGGGTGTTTGAATGCGTCCATGGGTTGTGCCTGGATGTTTGAAATACTACATAGGTACAGCCTGGGTAATTGGATGAATGCATGGGTAGTACCTGCGTAGTTCAATTACTATATAATTAGTGCCTGCATGATCACAAGAGTGCATGTGTAGTGCCTGGGTAATTAAATATGTATGTGAATAGTGCATGAGTAATTCGATGTCTGCCTGAGTAGAGGCTGGCTGATTGGATGAGTCCCTGAGGAGTGCCTGGCTTACTTTAAAAGTACCTCCATTTCTGTTACATACATAACAGTTGTGACTATATCAGTGACTCATTGTTTAAGTCCTCTGTTAGTATCAAACTACCTATTTTAGTGTATATTTTCTTTTCTAATCAGCTTTGTGTGAGTGAAATCTAGATATCACACGTGATATGTATTTGGATACGTGGCTCTCTAGGAGCATACATTGCTCTGTTACTCAGCGTGCAGATGCATAAGTAAGTTTCTAAAAGTGAAAACGACAACTCAAATTTTTTCAAAGCACAAAACTATTTCTTATTGGCATACCTACATCCTTTCTCAAATAGTTCTTGTGTCTTTAATACATATAGTCAGTATTTTTCAAAGAAAAGTATTCTGCACTATAAAACCTCCTCAATTTTACCCACAGCATGTTTAAAGAAATACACCACCCTCACCATATACATGACATTTTCAACATCCTTAAAAAACATAGATCATCATGTAAACATATATGTGATTTCATAATAGATATACACCGTCAGGCCATCTTTCCAAAAATATTTTGTTCTCTACATCTTTAAGTAAGCTCGAGTCTCATCATTCATATAACTATCTGCAACCAGAAAAACCATATCTTACCACCTAAACATATGCAGACCATTCATATAATTTAAAAACAACTATGACAAACACTTCCTAATACATACCGAACAAGTATTATAACTTTATAATTCATATACAGGCACAGCAGATTTTCTTATCTTTTATTCATGACTACACTACTCCTGTTTAATAATGTGACTAAAAGTGCAAACATTCCCAGAATGTAAATAAGATAGAACTGTCCGTTCTGCACATGATGCTTAGACATTTAAAACATTGTCATTTCTAAAGGCATTGCTTATTGTAACTTTCAACAGTACTAACATCCTAAGCACATACCCTCTGCCAGATACAGTTCATCTGATATATATTTTTTTTATTTCACTGTGATACTTTTTTTATAAAAACTCCCATATACATTTTCATATCTAATGTACATTTTTTAACTAATTAAAACGTTTTGTACATACCAGTCAGTTGAGTTTGTAGATTTTATTGTTATTTTAGCTCTTTCTGGATAGTTTTGACACTGTTAATGTTTGAAAAAACTAAGATCAAGAATGGTACATCACTCTAATACAAAGGAATTATAAAATGGGAACCTCTTCAACTTTACACTCTATGATCATCAGAAAGGCAGCAAATGAAATCATGTCTTTCATTTTAGACTACTATATCTCCACTTGTAAATGGTTAACAGCTGTTAACCCTTTTCTTCTTTTTCAAAACAAGATTCCCGTCTCTACATGTTTGCGATGTTTTTGCAATCATTGCGAGAAATCGCAAAACCAAAATGGGAGTCCAAACCTATATTTAGCTTCTGTTTTATTAAATTGAAATAGTGCACACCAGTTTATTACATAGTCATTAATTGGAAATTAAAATGTATTATTTCTTAAAGTGTATATTCACTCCTCATCTTTAAAAAAAAAAAAATCTGTCTCTTTAACACCCTTCCCCCCCCCAATATAATCTTAGGTCAGCAGATTTAGCAACCCAGTGGAACCAGTAGGTCACAAGTAAGTTCACAGCACTTTCTAGAAGGAATGTGCTACCTCCAAAGGAGATACAGCATGTGTGATTAACTACACAGATTCAAAAGCATATGCATGTCTGTTATACATTTCTTATTTAAATAACAGCCAATAATAGGACTTCTTGCTAATGCATCCAACACACTACCTAATTGTATTCCCTTACATGCTCAGAGCATCCAATTACATATATTTCTTTAAAAAAAGAAAACACCTCCATTTTAACTACTTTTCATTTGGAAAACTACCATATTCAACTCTAGCCTTCTCCTGACTGCTATTGCTCCTTCACATCAACATGCTTAGAGTATAGATTATTGACCACGCCTATGTCTATTGGGCTAAAGAGGATGCAAATAAGAGAGGTATTGACAGGGTTAAAGTTGCAAACCACTGATGATCTCTGAGCTCCTCATCTCTCACCTCATGATTGTGCCCTGTGGTGGAAATTACCTAGGCACACAAACTGGGTAGGGGTGGAAATCTTAATGAAGCATACCTCTTCAGAACTGAAGTCACTTTTTCCTCACACTGTCTTGGTGCACTCTAATACATGCCAAAGACAGAAATAGAAGTGGTCAATTTAAATG
The DNA here is from genome assembly GCF_964261635.1 of Lissotriton helveticus. NCBI lineage: Eukaryota > Metazoa > Chordata > Amphibia > Caudata > Salamandridae > Lissotriton > Lissotriton helveticus. Next base: position 822,473,898 of record NC_136057.1, read on the forward strand.
TGTCCACAGATTGACAAGGCCAGGAAACATGTTAATAGAACAGTCTCTGCATTCCTCAGAGACTATCACATAGGCTGTATCTATAACAACAATCTGCATTTTCACGTGCATGGAATTTATAGAAATGATAATGTGCACTTTCTAAGCCTATGAGCCCATCTTCTTATGGAGAAGTGTGGCTCAATGGTTAGAGCGGCAGACCCTGATGCAGAGGTCTAGCCCGGGACCAGGGTTCAATTCCCCGCCTCGGCGGGTCTTGGGCTCAAAATTCTACGGACCTGATAATTCTCGCCTCGGTGCCTATTCCAATCATGGAGTCCCACTCTGCAACTCTGGGCAATAGCTTAATTAATCTCCATAACGGCCCCCACAACGCTAAGGATGCCTGGCCTCCACCTTGGGGGTGCCCAGGAGTGGACACATCGCAGGGAAAGCCAGGATGGGTTCCACAGCGGTATTCGTACAAGCGCCTTGAGACCCTTGCGGGTGAGTATTGCGCTATACAAGTATCAATTTACATTCTTAGAGGATGTGTGTACGTAAGTCTTTAGGGTGGAATTGAGACCTCTATAGCGCATACAAAACCTCATTCTGGAGTGGCTCCAAGTGGGGCAGCTTTGGATACCAGTTCCATGGGGCTAAACAAGGGACTGTCGTAGGGCTCAATCACCCCTAACATCAGCATCTTGGAGACCTCCTCCTCAATACTGGACGTCACCTTGTCTGAAAACCTGTACATTTTATTTTTAACAGTTGGAATGTGTCCAGTGTCTATGTCATAGGACAGGGGTCCAAGAGAAGGGGCGAACAGTGAAGCATACTGTCCCAGTAAATTTCGATAGTCACTCTGTCGTTCTGTGGTCGGAGCAGGGGAGGAGTGAACACCCTCCACTGACCCATCGTGTTCCTGGGTAGACAGGAGTTCAAGGAGAGGTTCACTCTCCTCTTCTACTACAAATGGGGATGGGGTCGCACACTACTCACACACCGGCGGTGTCGCCCCTAAGGACTCTGGTCAATGTAGTAAAGTGTTCGCGATGCATCATCTTTCGATCTTCTGCTATCTTCGCTGTCTTCGCCATCCCTGGACACGTGTTTCGGGGTATCACCCCTCATCAGCAGGGATAGGCCGTGTACTGGGGTTGCCGATGGCTGCCAATATCTGCCAGGTATTGTAGCACTCAGGCGCGTAGGTGTGGGATCCCAGGCTTGTCAGCCCACTGCTCATGGGAGCTTTAAAGTTACAAATGGGGGTGGGGTCGCACACTACTCACACACCGGCAGTGTCACCCCTAAGGACTCTGGTCAATGTAGTAAAGTGTTCGCGATGCATCATCTTTCGATCTTCTGCTATCTTCGCTGTCTTCGCCATCCCTGGACACGTGTTTCGGGTATCACTCCTCGTCAGCAGGGATAGGCCGTGTACTGGGGTTGCCGATGGCTGCCAATATCTGCCAGGTATAGTACCACTCAGGCGCGTAGGTGCGGGATCCCAGGCTCGTCAGCCCACTGCTCACGGGAGCTTTAAAGTTACAAATGGGGGTGGGGTCGCACACTACTCACACTCCGGCGGTGTCGCCCCTAAGGACTCTGGTCAATGTAGTAAAGTGTTCGCGATGCATCATCTTTCGATATTCTGCTATCTTCGCTGTCTTCGCCATCCCTGGACACGTGTTTCGGGGTCTCACCCCTCGTCAACAGGGATAGGCCGTGTACTGGGGTTGCCGATGGCTGCCAATATCTGCCAGGTATAGTACCACTCAGGCGCGTAGGTGCGGGATCCCAGGTTCGTCAGCCCACTGCTCACGGGAGCTTTAAAGTTACAAATGGGGGTGGGGTCGCACACTACTCACACACCGACTGTGTGGCCTCTAAGGACTCTGGTCAATGTAGTAAAGTGTTCGCGATGCATCATCTTTCGATCTTCTGCTATCTTCGCTGTCTTCGCCATCCCTGGACACGTGTTTCGGGTTATCACCCCTCGTCAGCAGGGATAGGCCGTGTACTGGGGTTGCCGATGGCTGCCAATATCTGCCAGGTATAGTACCACTCAGGCGCGTAGGTGCGGGATCCCAGGTTCGTCAGTCCACTGTGAGTGGTGTGCGACCCCATCCGGAATTGTAACATTATAGCTCCCTCGAGCTGCTGGCTGACGAGCCTGGGACCCCGCACCTGCGCGCCAGTGTGGTACTTGACTTGGTGATTTTTGGCAGCCACCGGCAACCCCAGAAGTTGGCCTAATCCCTGCTGATGAGGGGTAAATACCCTCAAACACGTGTACAGGGATGGCGAAGAGAGCGAAGATAGCAGGGTATCGAAAGACGACGCATCGTGGAACACTAACTACACTTACCACAGTCCTTAGGGGTGATCCCGCCGGTGTGTGAGTGGTGTGCGACCCCATCCGGAAGTGTAACATTATAGCTCCCTCGAGCTGCTGGCTGACATGCCTGGGACCCCGCACCTGCGCGCCAGTGTAGTACTTGACCTGGTGATTTTTGGCAGCCACTGGCAACCCCAGAAGATGGACTAATCCCTGCTGATGAGGGGTAAATACCCCCAAACACGTGTACAGGGATGGCGAAGAGAGCGAAGATAGCAGGGTATCGAAAGACCACGCATCGTGGAACACGAACTATACTTACCACAGTCCTTAGGGGCGATCCCGCCGGTGTGTGAGTGGTGTACAACCCCATCCGGAATTGTAACATTATAGCTCCCTCGAGCTGCTGGCTGACGAGCCTGGGACCCCGCACCTGCGCGCCAGTGTGGTTCTGACCTGGTGATTTTTGGCAGCCACCGGCAACACCAGAAGATGGCCTAATCCCTGCTGATGAGGGGTAAATACCCCGAAACACGTGTACAGGGATGGCGAAGAGAGCGAAGATAGCAGGGTATCGAAAGACGACGCATCGTGGAACACGAACTACACTTACCACAGTCCTTAGGGGCGATCCCGCCGGTGTGTGAGTGGTGTGCGACCCCATCCGGAATTGTAACATTATAGCTCCCTCGAGCTGCTGGCTAACGAGCCTGGGACCCCGCACCTGCGCGCCAGTGTGGTACTTGACCTGGTGATTTTTGGCAGCCACCTGCAACCCCAGAAGATGGCCTACTCCCTGCTGATGAGGGGTAAATACCCCGAAACACGTGTACAGGGATGGCGAAGAGAGCGACGATAGCAGCGTAGCGAAAGACGACGCATCGTGGAACACGAACTACACTTACCACAGTCCTTAGGGGCAATCCCGCCGGTGTGTGAGTGGTGTGCGACCCCATTCGGAATTGTAACATTATAGCTCCCTCGAGCTGCTGGCTGACGAGCCTGGGACCCCGCACCTGCGCGCCAGTGTGGTACTTGACCTGGTGATTTTTGGCAGCCACAGGCAAACCCAGAAGATGGCCTAATCCCTGCTGATGAGGGGTAAATAACCCCAAACACGTGTACAGGGATGGCGAAGAGAGCGAAGATAGCAGGGTATCGAAAGACGACGCATCGTGCAACACGAACTACACTTACCACAGTCCTTAGGGGCGATCCCGTCGGTGTGTGAGTGGTGTGCGACCCCATCCGGAATTGTAACATTATAGCTCCCTCGAGCTGCTGGCTGACGAGCCTGGGGCCCCGCACCTGCGCGCCAGTGTGGTACTTGACCTGGTGATTTTTGGCAGCCACCGGCAACCCCAGAAGATGGCCTAATCCCTGCTGATAAGGGGTAAATACCCCCAAACACGTGTACAGGGATGGCGAAGAGAGCGAAGATAGCAGGGTATCGAAAGACGACGCATCGTGGAACAAGAACTACACTTACCACAGTCCTTAGGGGCGATCCCGCCGGTGTGTGAGTGGTGTGCGACCCCATCCGGAATTGTAACATTATAGCTCCCTCGAGCTGCTGGCTGACGAGCCTGGGACCCCGCACCTGCGCGCCAGTGTGGTACTTGACCTGGTGATTTTTGGCAGCCACCGGCAACCCCAGAAGATGGCCTAATCCCTGCTGATGAGGGGTAAATATCCCGAAACACGTGTACAGGGATGGCAAAGAGAGCAAAGATAGCAGGGTATCGAAAGACGACGCATCGTGGAACACAAACTACACTTACCACAGTCCTTAAGGGCAAACCCACCGGTGTGTGAGTGGTGTGCGACCCCATCCGGAATTCTCCTCTTCTACTACCTCATCTGTCATCAGGTGCATGCTCACTGCAAACCTCTCAAAGTATGGAAGGAGGTTCATGTAGAGCATCCTATAAGTTTGAGATCCACCAAGTAGGTTGTATCTCCCTTATGTTCCTTAACCTCATATGAGCCTGCCCAGTGATCCTGGAGAGCTCTGGGATCCACCGGCTCTGTAATACACAGCTTCTGGCCAGGTTGAAACTCTACCAGAATGGCTTTCTAGTCATGCCAGAGTTTTGTAACCTCTTCACTGGCCTCAAGATTGCTTTTCACCTTGTTCTAGAAGTGGTGTGTCTAATTGCGGAGGGCCAGCATGTAGCTGACCACAAACTGTGGGGGCTTCCTGGGAGCTTTTCCCACCCCTTTCTCACAAAGCTAAGAGGTTACCTAACCGGATCACCATAGAGGAGTTCAGAGGTGCTAAACACAACCCTCTTTTTAGCACTTCCCTGTGGGTGAAGAGAAACCATGGTATTAGCACCTCCCACTTACTCCTCACAGGCTCAATAAGACCATTATCATGCCCTTCAGGGTCTTGTTGAATCTCTCCACAAGATCGATGGTTTGGGGTGATAGGGTGTGGAGAACATATAAGTTACTCCACACTCATCCCACATGAGGACCTCTCCAGGCGAAGCGGTATACTTCTTACTTCACCGGTTACCCCCGCCGTAAATATGGATGACATACTGATGCAAACATGCACCTTGGATTTAGGCTTTGTTTATCATAACGGCCGTGCTGGCTCTGTATATATACAAGATGACTCCTGCAATGACCTTCGAAGGCATACTTTTACACTGTTTAGAATAATTTGCAGTCTCGTCTATTACAACAAGCGCAACATTTTTGATTATCTAAAAGTGAAGCTCTTGTATTTAAAAGACGACGTCTGAAGTTGGGACTATTTCTATTGCTGTCTCAATTACCTAATACAATTAGGGGACTCTGGACATATTTGTGCTTGTGCAGTTTAAGTTTGAGCCTTTGAAAAGTCATCTACCCGATGAAACACGTGTGGGCTGATTACATCCACGCCACAACTTTGTGTCAGCAATATCAAGAGCTTTTTCAATTCTATACTTGTATTTGAACTGTATCATCTTGTCCATCTGGTTTTTCCTTGGTGTTGTCTGTGTGATTAAATCTAACTGACAAAAGGGTCAGTTTGAAAACATACTTGATACTGTGCTCAGTACTCTATTTTTTTCTCATCCCACATGGACTTCATGTATGCTGACATGAAGTTAGTGCCTCTATCACACACTACCTCTTTATGGAACCCCACACTGGTAAAGATCCCCATCAAGGCCCTGGCCACTGCAGGTGCAGTCTTTGATCTCAGAGGGATGTTGTCTGCTTAGCAAATGTCATTGTCCACCAAGATCAGGATGAACCTGTTGTCTGAAGCTGTCTTGGGGTCCAAGGGTCCAACAATGTTGATGCCTACCCTCTTAAAACAAGTGTCAATGACAGCTAAAGGGATCAGAGGAGCCTTGATCTTTTTCCCTGATTTACCACCGGCAGGTGGGACAGGACCTACGGACAGGAGCGACAGAATGCATCTGAGGCCATCTTCTTTCGGGGCCAATTGAAGTATGCCCCTCACTCCTCTCTTTCTTGGCATTTGTCTGGTCCATTGTTCCAGGCTTCAAATGCCCTTGACTCCCTTCCCAGGAAGCCATGGACCTTGTAGTCAGTCTTGGGACTGATGAATGGGTCTCATTCATCAGTCCCAAGATGTCCAAGTGCTCTAACTCCTTCTAGATAGTTTGCTCCAGGTCAGTGCCCAACAGACTATCTAAAGGCGTGACAGAGCTCATAGCTACTTTTAGAGAACCTGAGTCCCTTTCCCCACTCAAAGGGAACCAGAGCCACTGGTAAATGACTCTCACAGTTGTCGGCGACTTCGACTTAGTGGAATGTGTTAGGAAGGACCTGCTATGAGCACACCAGCTGACACCAGACAGAAGTCATTCTGGCTCCTGTGTCCCTCAGAGCATCCAGCGGTTGCCCATTGAGGATGAACCACTGCCTATAGTTAGAAGTATGGTAGGTATATGGGCTTTTGGCACTTTCTCCTTAACTCCCAGAGAAATTAGAGTTAACTCGGTTTGCTCCCCAAAGCTAACTGAGACTACCTCATCCCGACCGCTCCACTCGCCGCCCCAGGTGTCTGCCCAGCAGTGGGAAGCTGTGCTCTCATGGGGCAACTGAAGTCACCCTTGGAGTGCCAATACTAGTATCACTCTATGCATTGGGGTACACACCTCCCTCTCTGCTTATCAAAGAACCCCTTAAATGTTGGCTCAGATTGGGACTGGTTACTACTACTGCTTTGGGAAATAATTCAGGGGCATTTTGAGAACTCCTTATTTTAAAGTTTTTCTCCCTCCTCTTTCTTCTTGAAATTATGGTTAATGCTATAGAAAGATATAATAAGGACACATTTTCTGTGCTTCTCAAACATCTTTCTCTTTCATGTTAGTAGAACATCCTGACATGAAAACCGAAACATGTACTTTCAACACCAGCAGTAGGCTGTCAGTTAATATCCTAGTGACCAATTGTAGCTTTTCCACATAGTTCAAATAAACAACTAGAGTGATAATATTATAAATGAATGGCAAAGTGTTGTACACCTAAAAGCCATCATGATAGAATCAAAGCAGTGATTCTGAAAGTGTTTCCTACAGAGGATACTGCAGTAAATTAAGAGATGAGAGGTTTTCTTACATAAATTATAGTTAGTGCTTCAAAATGCTAAAATGAGATCACAATTCAGAGTTTTTAAATATTTTCATCATCCATTTCATTAAAACATTCAGACAGGGTCAAGCCTATACTTCCACTAACAGCAGCAGTCTGTCAATTAATTCTTTGGTAATTAAATGCTGCAACACCACAGAGTTCTAATGAACAACTAGAGTACTAACAAATTTGTTATAAATGGGGTCTATTGTTGGCAGAGGTTTGCCCCACTGTGGGAACCACCACTCTAGTCAGGGTAAGTCAGGCACACACCCTACATTAATCTATGCTCACCCTCTGGAAGCTTCCCACAGAGCAGTCAGGCTTAATTTAAGAGGCAATGTGTAAAGTATTTGTGAAATACTTAAATTAAAACAACTAAATGAAGAGACCACAAAAAGCTTCCAAACAGGTTTAGAACAATAGAGACTATTTATCTGAGAAAAACAAGTCCAGAAATACAAAAATCAAATAAGTAGAAGTTGAGATATGAATCAATAAGTAGGAGTTGAGATGTGAATTTGTAAAGATTAAATGTGAACACAGTGCTTAGAAGTAACTAGTGGTCAAATAGTTACTTGAGGTCGCAAGTGACTGGTGTAAATTCAAAGTTCAGGCCCACCATAATGGAGGACAGGCTGTCTACAGGAACCAGACAGGTCCCGCTGAAGAAATACATTTGATGTAGCTTTAGTCGAAGTTGAAATTCCACTGCGTCATCGTTGAGCCACGCAAAGCGGGTCCTGCGGCGTCATTGAGCTCCAATGTTGTGAATGCAATGCATCGTCATCAAGCCGCACATAGCCTCATTGTTGAGTTGCACAGTCTGTGGATCCGATGACGTCGAGCAGTCTCTGCGTCGCAGAGCGATGTGGCAGAATTTCACATGCAGTCAGGGCAATGCATTGTTTTTTACAGAAATCAGCTGTAGAACCTACTTCTGAGGCACAGGGTTGTAGGGGGCACCTTAGTGAAGTGTAGGACTCAGAGATGGCAGAGTCCAGTGGCACTAACAGTATTGAAGGAATCCTTACAGCGCAGTAGTCTTTACTGCAACAGAGTTGGTCCCCAAGTCCAGTGTACTGATAAGGCAGGGTCGGATCCCTCTTACTTACACCCAAAGTGCGTTTGATGTAGGGGGAGACCTCAAAGTAGCTCTCTAAAGTGTACAAAGATTCCTTTCAACCCATTTGTGAATGCCAGGCTATTGGTGGGGGGTAAATTAGTGCTTTGTGTGTGGACAGAATACTAGCTATCGAAGTGTGCCAGCCACTCCCATTCCTCCCTGCCCAGGAAGACCCATCAGAATGCACATGAGTGCTCACAATGTAGTTGAGCCTCACCTTCTTGTGTTTGGGCTGTCTAGAGGAAATGCACAAAGCATAGCTATCACCCAACCCAGACATGTATTGCAGACAGGATGCAGGCACACAGAACAATGGGCCCGATTCACAGAACTAACTAAAGACTCAATTCTAAACTTACTACCATTTTGGTATTTACAGAAGATACTTACTCATTTTGGTATTCACAGAAGGCACTTACTCACTTCAGTATTCACAGAAGTTAGGAGTCCTAACTTTAGGACTCCTAAATGCCTTCTGTGAATACCGAAAGTCTTAAAGTTAGGAGTTTTCTCAGTTTAGGAGTAGTAAAGTTAGGACTCCTAACTTTACTACTCCTAAACTTAGAAAAATCCTAATTTAGGAGTAGTAAAGTTAGGACTCCTAACTTTACTACTCCTAAACTGAGAAAAATCCTAACTTTAAGAATTTCGGTATTCACAGAAGGCATTTAGGAGTCCTAAACTACTTAGGACTCTTCACTTTACTACTCCCTAACTGAGAAAAATCCTAACTTTAAGACTTTTGGTATTCACAGAAGGCATTTAGGACTCCTAACTTCTGTGAATACCAAAATGAGTAAGTGCCTTCTGTAAATACCAAAATGATAGTAAGTTTAGGATTTTGTCTCAAGTTAATTCTGTGAATCGGACCCAATGTTTAGAGACAGCAAATGTCCATTTTCTAAATTAGCAATACAAATCCGACTTTACCAGTAGAAAAGGATTTATCATTACCATTCCAAAGATATGAAACATGATTTAGGCACTCCATTCTAATAAGAAATTACAGCTTTAAAGTATTTTAAGGATTTCCCAATGCTTACATATGAGAGGAGTAGGTCTCACAGTAGTGAAAAACAAATGCAGCTGTTTTTCATTTCCAAGGCATATAAAACTACTTAAATGCGCATGTCCTAACTTTTGGTTACACAGCACCCTGCCCATAGGGCTACCTAGGGCCTACCTTAGGAGTAATCTATGTGTAATAAAAGGGGAGTTTAGGGCTTAAGAAGTGGTTTTAAACACCAAATGAATTGGCAGTACACTGCACACACAGGCCTTGCTGCAGGCCCACTAGTAGCATTTAGATTACCGGCCTCCAGTATATGCCATGCCACTTTACATGGGACTTACAGGTAAACTAAATGTTTCAAGCAGGTATATACCATTGTCACCATGTTTTACGGGAGAAACACATGCACTATAGCATTGGTTTGCAGTTGTAAAGGGCTCAGCAACAAATTTACTACAACAAATGCATATTTATTCAGTGCTCGGTCTTTTAAAAACCATTACAACAAAGCAACACATTTTAAAGCGCAAAAACAACCCTAGAAAAAATAATTTATACAAAGTTTAAACAATTGATCCTTGTTCTACATTCAATGTAAATAGAGTAATATTTCAGTTCTCCATCATAAAAGCAAAGTTTAAGACTATGATTCTGTGAGAGCTAGATTTCTTTGCAAGTTTTTGTAGTTTCCGGTAATTTTAAGAATCTGTTTGGATTTCCACTGGAATTTGACCTAGTTCCTTTAAATACAGATTTAAAAAATGTAACCCCTGCAAACTAGGGTGATTGAGGTCTCACCTAGCTTGTGATTACTGCTGCTCTGCTTGTTCAAATGTTCATGTTATTAAATATTTCTTTAATAATAACTGTCTTTGTTTTCATAACTTTGGGCATGCACAGAAAATATATTGGAGTGATTAATACTTATAATCACACAGTGTGCAGTCTCGGTTATGCTTTTGTAATTTCCTGGAAGGAATGAGATCCTTTGCTGCCCACTTATCAAAGCGTAATTTCATAAATTGATGTTTTAAAGCTGCTGTAAAATTAGCTGACAAATATAAAGTGCTCAGAGTCATAGGACCATCAAAATGAGTTCAACAAAAAGAGGAAGAGGAAGGCAAACAGTTTGAGGTAACCCAGCAAAAAGGGCAATTTCCAACAATATTGTACTACAGAAAAAAAAGAAGCAATCCTGAATGACATTTTGTTGGAACTGTTGCTATTGAATTTAAACCCTTTCTTGGGAAAATTGCCTATAGAAAATAAGCATTGAGATGTTAATGCAGGCATGAAAGCAGATGGTTAAACATTTGAGGGAAGTTGTGTCCTTTTAGTAACTAGAGTCACAATTCATTTTACAGGGGCTGAAAACTGTTAAAGAGAGAGACATCTGCATAAGTACTGTATCCCCTTTCTACATCTACTTACTCATTTTACCCCATCTTTTCAGTCCCTCAACAATGACCTAATGTTAAAATAGTAGTATTTTGGTAGAGAATATATATTACATCACTCATGACATGGTCAGTGACATCACTGATGATATCTCAAATGACATCACTGATGAAATCACTTATGGAATCATCAAGTGAGTGTGTTTTTAAGTGGGTGTTAAACATATAGTAACCAACTACAAAAGTTACATTAGTTTACTAAGGGCACTACTACTGAGCGATACTACTTTTAACATTTTATATGAGTGGCTGTCTGACTGTATCCTCGTGTCTATGGGTCTGTAGGTGGCTGTATGGGTGTATAAGTGATTTGGTATTAGCTGTGTGAGCAAGTGAGATGCAGTATGAGTGGCTGTATGGGTGAGTAAGTGGGTATATGAATGGTAGTATGAGTGAGTGACTCAGTCTGTAAGTGGCTGTATGGGTAAGTGAGTGGCAGTTTGAGTAGGTGTTTGGTTAAGTGAGTTGGTGTATGAGTGGCTGTATTGGTGAGTAAGTGTCTGTACGCATGGCTGCATGGGTGAGTGAGCGGATATGTGAATAAGGAACTTACTGGACATAAAGGAGGGCTTCTTGCGTGCCAAGGACACTTAGCAGCCAGGGGGTTCTTCATCTACCCACCAGCAGTGCCCCAGGAGGCGCGTTTGCATAATGGCAGAGAAAGGGGCATGGCCTCTGAAGATCTCACAGCAATCCCGCAGTGTGGGACTTACAGGAGGTAACGGGAGAGGTATTTTGACTCCAAGGACCCTCAGCATCCAAGGGAACTTCCTCCTAAATCAGCAGTGCACCAGTAGAAGGTTTGCAGAGTGGTGGAGAAAGGGGGCATGGCCGCTGAAGACCTTCTAGAAATTTCACTGTGAGGGACCTACTAACGGGAACAGGAGGGCTTTTTGGTCCCCAAGGACCCTCTGGATCTAAGAGTATTTCATCCCCCAACCAGCAGTGCAACAGGAAGCACAATTGCAGAGTGATGAAGAAAGGGTATGCGGCCTCTGGCGATATGCAGTCTTTTCTTTTTATATATTTCTTTTCACGGAAGGTGGGTTGCTTGGCCCCCTTCCCTGGGCCACTGTTGGCCCCAGGGACATCATCCCCCAGTGACTGACCTTTTTTAATTGTTGTTGTTATATGAAAGGGTCAGGCCTATTTTGAATAGGGGAGGGGACCACACTGCCCCCATCTTAGGCCGATTTCGACCCTGGAGACCCCATCCCTGAAGGACCATACTATTCTTTTTTTTATAATGGGAAGGGGGCCACGTTGTCCCCCTCCCATCCCAATTTCGGCCTCAGGGACTCCATCCCCCAAGGCCTGCTTCAATTGTGGGTACCCTGGTCGCAACCAAGGGCAACCACTGCCAATGTTGGGGACCATGGTGGGAGCCTCAAGGCCCCCTTGGTCCCTCCTGCAGGACCTCCCCGTATTCTGTCGAATAAAATGTTAATGTGCCCCAGAGAGGTGGCATCCCTGGGGAGAGGGGGGCCGAGTGGGCCACTCAGAATAATACAAAACAGTGCCACGTGGAAATGGTGGTCCCCGGGGCAGTGGGGAAGCCACACATCTCCCTAGAATAATATTACTGGGTGGCAGTCCCTGGGGCTGCAGGGAGGCAGTAGGGCCTCCCAGTATTGTTTTTAATTAAATAATGTATGTGCTCCAGGGAGGTGGTGGTCCTGGACTTAAGAAAAGCCTAGGAACTGGTACCCATGAACAGCCCTCCTTGAATACCCACATGGCCAGGGATTCAGCCTACCCAGGGGCTTTAGAAAAAAAATGTTTGGGAGACCGGCCACCTTTTCTTTCTAAATTTGGTCACGGATTCACAGATCCATCAACGAGTCCATGGCAAAACTCAAAAAAACATATCTGGGGGGCAGGCTAATCCTACCCTTCCCCCTTTTCCTTGTTTTTTTAATTTGTTTGTGGGATTCAGCTTCGAGCTTAGTCCCAAAGTGGCTGCCAACACTTCCTGGTTGAAGTGTTGGCAGTCAATCATATTTTAGAAGGATCCACAAGTCCACTGCAAGGAATATAGTCCCCAGATATCTATATTTTTAAAACTATATTTTCTCTGAAACTGCTGAATGGATTTACACAAAATCACAAAAAGTGCACTTCCTGTACCAACTTCTAGCTTTCTGCAAAATTTTGTGTAATTCAGTTCAGCAGTTCGGGCTGTAGTTGTGTTAAAAAAATGAAATTATTGATAGACTTAACATGGAAAAAACAGATTTTGGGACCCCCCCTTTTTTCTCAGCCCCCACTTGACAGATCACCCCAAAACTTTCAACACAGCAGCTGAACCAAAATGGGAAGTTTTCTCAACATTTTCTGGAGATTCGTCAAGTGCTGCCAAAGTTATTGCCAAAACAAAAAATGCTATCGATCTATCTACATATTTTGTATGTTACATAACTTTTTCACCTTCTCCCTTTCTGTAATTTATTTTTCTTGACATTAGGACTCTGTTAGAAATGGGGGTCTCTAGTTGGCAATGGTTTGGACCTTTGTTGAAGTAGGGACTCTTGCTTCTATTCAGGGTAAGGGAGTTACGCCCTTAGAGAACTCCTGCTCACCCCCTTGGTAGCTTGGCACGAGCAGACAGATTTATCTCAGAAGCAGTGTGTAAAGCATTTGTGCACACATACAGTAATACAGTAAAAATACTACGAATGGACACCACGCCAGTTTAGAAAAATAGGAAATCTTTATCTAATCCAAACAAGACCAAAATGAAAAAAGTCTACCATACATATATCAAGATATCATACATAATAGGTTATTCACAACAATAAAGCTTGTAGCAATGAATAGCTCCACCTGGGGCTATTACAATGTCATGACAGATGAAAATCCCAAAGTACAGTGCGGACCAAGAGGTGCACGGCATCGGGCCTGGAGTCACTCGGACCCCAAAGAATAATGCCTTGGCAAAGCATGAAAGCAAAGACAGTGCAGAGCGTTGGGGAGGTGATGCTTCGTTGGTGCCTGGCAGTGTTGGTTCCTTACGACCACAGAAGATGCGAGTAGTCTGTTTCTTACTGCGATGCAGGGGTGGTGAGTTGTCAGTGCCTTACTGTTGCCAGGGAGATGACATTGCAGTGGCATCAAGGCGTTGATTCTTTACCATGATGCTGGGTCGATGGATTTGGAAGGTCACCCACATCAAGTATTGCCTCTGCGATGATGAAGCACTGGCATTGGTGAGGTCGGTACTGCGGTGCATTGGGAGCATCAGGAACGGTGCCCTCAGCTCTGGTGCAAGGAGCGGCCATCAATTCGACACGGTACGGCATCAGCAGATATCGGGACTGCGGTGCAAGTCAGGTGGTGAGTGGTGCGATTCACAAGCAGGGCCCACAGCTTTGTTGCAGGTCGTTGCATTGCTCACCAGCGTCGTTGCTACTTTTTCCCTTTGTGGCAACTGAAACAGCAGTTTCAGATGCAAGAGAACAGAGGGATTGAAGTCCTTGTGTCCTGACATTCCAGAACAGGAAGCAAGCTCTACACCAAGCCCTTGGAGATCTTTGTTCATGCAGGATACACAGCACACAGCAAAGTCTTGGTCCTCTCCTTGGCAGAAACAGCCTTTGCAGACCCACCCCACACAGCAAGGAGACAGTACTTTTCCTTCACCTTTCCCAGCTCTTCTACTTAGCAGAGGGTCCTCTTGACTCCAGAAATAATCTAAAGTTCTGTGGCCAGGGCCCCAATATTTATACTCAATTTCTCTCTGTTCTCTTGTGGCACAGAGGGTCTGTGCTCAGTCCAAACCAGTTATTTCCTCTCTGGCTCAGCTTCCTTGCAGGAGGTGGAGACAGCATTGTCCAAGGCAGACCAGGCCTATTCAGGTGCTGGGAAATCTCCTCCAACTACTCTAAATGACGTCCAGGTCTATTCACCTCAGCCCTGACTCGTCCAGGTAAGACAGGACACAACCTCAACCCCCCAGTGACTGTCTGAAGAGAATGCACATCCCCAGCCTGTCACTCCAAAGCCAGATTGTCAGTCCACAAACCATCAGAGGTGCACAGGATGGCTAAGCAAGAAAATACCCTAAAAGGTATTTTCAAACACACAATATAAAAATCATCTTAACTAAAGGATGCATTTTATATTTTAATTTTAGGCACACTAAACTCCATCTTTGTACATTGTCCCAATGGGAAGTTATACTTATAAGATGTCACAAATAAACTCCCATTCTATCCTATGGGACAGATAGCCTTTCCATAGTGAAAAATGAAATATGTTGTATTTCACTATCCAGACATGTTTCATACATCAGTACATGTCCCACCTTTCACATACACTGCATTCTGCCCACGGGGGTACCTTGGGCATACCTTAGGGTTGACTCATATGTAATAGAACAGAAGGTTAGGGCCTGGCAATTGGGTGCACTTGCCAGGTTGACATGGCAGTAGAGACTGCACGCAGACACTACAGTGGCATGTCTGAGACCGCTTTGAAAGGCTAATTGTATGGGTGTAACAATCAGTGCTGCAGACCCATTACCCGCATTTGACTGACAGGCCCTGGGCACAAACAGTGCATTGTACTAGCGGCTTAGAGGTAAGTCAAACAAGCCAATCATGGAAACACCATTCCATATTCACAGTTTTCCCAGGGAACACTTACACTTTGGCACTGAGCAGCAGTGGTAATGTGCCCAAAGCATCTAGACCAGCAAAGAAAAACAGCACACAGCAAAAACACAGGCAGTAGAGCTAAAAAGATAGGGGAAACCACACCAATGATGCCAGGTATAACATGTGTCCCCTCAAGCCGAAAAGTGAAGAGAACTACCCACTCACTTGGGAGTTTTCTTGACTAAGGTGGAAGAATCTGGACAGACCATCAGCATTGGTGTTTTATGTACCAGGACGGTGTTGCACAATGAAGGCCATCCCCTGTATAGGATTGGACCACCTCAACAGTTTTGGATTCTCACCACTCGTCTCCATCAACCATCTGAGGGGCCTGGGGTTGGTCTGAACCCTGAAGTGAGTCCCAAACAAGTAGGTCCTCAGTTTCTTCAGACTAAAGCAAAAGCCTCCCATTCAATCACACTCCACCTCTGTTCCCGGGGTAGTCACCTCCTACTAATGAAGGCTAGAGGTTGGTCTAGGCCTTCATCATTTAGTTGTGAGAGAACAGCCACCACACCATGTCTGAAGCATATCTCTGGACCACAAAATATTTTTAGAATTTGGGTGCCTTGAAAAGATTTCAGACAGGCATCAATCAAGTTCACCTTCCTGGGCTGCTTCCTGGAATTCAGCTTAGTCATGGGGGCAACAATGGTGCCATATCCCTTGACAAACCTTTGGTAGTACCCGCCGGTGAGACCTAAAAAGGCTCTCACCTCTGTCTGGGTCTTGGGGGGCTCCCAACCCAGGTTGGTGTCAATCTTAGGCTGTATGGGTATCACCTGGCTGCTTCCTACCTGATGCCCTAAGTACACCACTGATCCCTGCCGATCTGGCACTCGCTGGCTTTGACTGTGAGGCCTGCCCTCTGCAGGGCCTTCAACACTTCCCAGAGGTGTTGCAGATGTTCCTGCCAAGTGACACTGAACACTGCGATATCATCCAAGTAGGCGGAACGGAAATCTTCCTGTCCAATCAACTCCTGGTTAACCAAACTCTGAAAGGTGGCAGGGGCATCATTCAACCCACCCAGAACTGGTAGTGCCCCTCTGGGGTTAAAAATGCAGACCTTTCCTTGCGCCCCATCAGTAAAGGCAATCTGCCAGTACCCAGTCAGTAAGTCAAATGTACTAAGGTACTTGGCAGTTCCGAACCGATCTATGAGCTCATCAGCTCTGGGGATGGGGTATGCATCTATTCTGTTGATGGAATTGAGCCCTCGGTAGTACACACAGAACGAGAGTTCTGGGGTGGCACCTGGTGTGGCAGCATTTGGGACCAAGACCACTGGGCTGGCCCAAGGGATTTTTGAGGGCTCAATCACCCATAGTGCAAACATCTTGGAGACTTCCTCCCTAATGGCAACTTTGACCATGTTGGTCAACCAGTACATTTTGTGATTAACAAGAGGACTCAACCCAGTGTTCACATCATGGACACACCATCACGTGAAGCCTGGGGTTAGTGAGAATAGAGTGGCAAACAGCCCCAACAGCTGGCAGCTGTCCCTCTGCTGCTCAGGGGTCAGGTCAGGGGAGAGGCTTACACCATCCACTGACCCATCATGTACCTTGGCAGACTGGAGGTCTGGTAGAGGCTCAGTCTCCTTTTCCACTCCATCATCTGTTGGTAGGAGCATGTTCACTTTAGACCTCTCAAAGTGAGGTTTGAGGCATTTCACATGTAGGACCATGTAGGATGGTTCCTGGGAGACTGCAAGTCCACCAGATAGATGACTTCAATCTTGTGCTCCACCACCTCAAAAGGCCCAGTCCACTTGTCCTGGAGAGCACAAGGCTCTACTGGGACCCTGACGCACACTTTCTGGCCTGGTTGAATCTCAATCAGAGTGGTATTCTTATCATACCAGCAGTGCATCTCCTCCTGACTGGCTTTCAGATTCGCCTGAGTGAGTTACCTGAAGTGCTTATCCTGGTTTCTGAGGGCCAGCATGAAGCTGTATACATCCTGGGGAGGTTTACTGAGAGCTTTCTACCAGCCTTCTTTAACCAGACTCAGAGGTCCTCTTACAGGATGCCCATACCGCAGCTCAAAGAGGTTGAACCCTAAGGAGTTCTGCAGTATCTCTCTGTAAGCGAATAGCAGGCATGGTAAGAGGACATCCCCATACCACCTCATAGGTTCTCCAAGACACTTAATCATACCTTTTGCGGGTCCGGTTGAATCTCTCAACCAGCCCATTCCCTTGGGGATGGTAAGGAGTGGTGAACTTGTAGGTAACAACTCACTCCTTTCATAAGGATGTCATATACTTTGATATGAAGTGTGTTCCCCGGTCGAATACCATCTCTCTGGGGATCCCCAAACAGGAAAAGATCCTCATCAATGCCTGGCTCACCATAGGGCCATCGTGGTCCTGAGAGGGATAGCCTCAGTGTACCGGGTGGCATGGTCCACCAAGACCTGGATGAACCTGTTGCCCATGGCTGTTGAGGGATCCAGTGGCCCCACAAGGTCAATATTGACCCTCTTAATGGGGGTGTTCACAACAGGAAAAGGTTGGAGAGGAGCCTTACACTTCCTCCCACTCTTTCCACTTGCCTGGCAAGTTGGGCAAGACCTACATTGAGCGTCAGAGTGCCTGCCTTTTTTGGCCAAAAGTAGTGGTTGGCAATCTTTTCAAATGTCTTGTCCTGTTCCAAATGCCCTGCCAAAGGCACATCATGAACCAGATCCTGTAGGAAGGCTCTAAAGCACTGGGGTACCACCAGCACACGGGCTGACCCAGGCTCAGAAACCTTAGGCTCGCTATAAAGGAGACCATTCTCCCAGTTAATCCATTGTGATCCAGACTGATCACTTGCTGCATGGGTTGCAGAGTGCTGCCGCAAACCAACAAGGGCATTCATACTGCTCCTCGCAGAATTCCTCCCTGGTGGGGCCCCCTTCCTGCGGCCAGTGGGTCAGCTCAGGCAGGTCCACCAGCTCCCCTCTGGGCTCCCAGGCATCCCTCTCAAGGTCTGCCTCCTCCTGAACAGTGGGAACTTCAGGGGTCTGTTTCCCGCGCCCCCTGCCTCTTCTCTTTCTGGTAGGCACATGGGCCACTCTTTCAGTCTCCAGGTCCTCTTGATTGCCCTTACAGGCTGTCATGGACCAAGTGGTCATACACGCCCACTCAGGCAGACCCAGAATCTCCAGATGAGTCCTGTGTTCCACCTTATCCCAAGGGGATCTCTCCAGGTTGTTACCGAGCAGACAGTCAACAGGCATGGCTGGTCTCACAACTACTTTCAAGGTACCTGAGATTGACCCCCTACTCAAAGGGAACCTGTGCCACTTTGCAGGGCCACTCTGAGCTGTCAGCTGACACAACTGGGTAAAGTACATTGGGGATCACCTGCTGCTCAGACACCAACCACCAACTGACTGCTGTCACATGGGCCCCGGTGTCTCTTAGAGCCTCTCCCCCATGGCCATTAATGGTCACCCACTAACTTTATTTCTTAGTGTTTGCAGGCAGGTGGGTCCTTGGGTCCATCTCACTGACCCCTAGTAAGACAAGGGTCAATTCTGCTGGCTCACACCCAACTCCTTCCCCAAAGCTACACTAGTCATCCCAGTGGGCGGTGCACCAGTGGGTGCCCGTGGAGACTTAGGACACTTAGGATCCCCAATGAAGTGACCCACCTGATCACAAGAAAAGCATTTGCAGGGGCCCTTCTCTGCATTCTTCCCTGAAGAGACCCATGGCTAGTTACCACCAGGGGGCTGGAAACCTTTCCCTAGGGAATTATTTTGGGGCCCTTTTTGGAACTCCTTTTGTTTACACCTGTCCCTCCCATTCCTCTGCTGGGGACCCTGCCCACCCTTGGCGAGTCTCCCACATACTTACTATCAATAATTGGCTGTCCCTACACTGATACACCATAAATATTTTACAAGTAACAGCCCAAAAGTGTCAAACAATTTGAAGACATCATTTTACATGAACCAATTTGATAAATTGGTCATTAGGCTGCAGTGTATCCTATTTCTAAAAAAAAGAAATGTACTACCATCCACAGACCTTTCATCACAGAAAGAATGTGTGAGAAGGAAAGAAGGTACCTCACGGAGGCAACACCAAGGGGGAAAACTGACTGGTACTCGCCAGTAACCCACTCTCATCATTGGTTACTTTCTTTCCAGTAAGGAAATGTGCATGTGTGTTACAACAAGACCTCAACCCAATGAAAACCAAAAAACAGGAGAAAGAAGAAGCAACCTAAATGTGAGTGTACTTCCTATCTGTACAAAGATCATCCACGTGTTCAAGGATCCCGTGAGAACAGAAACGTAATCCTCACCAGTAAAAATTGGTAAAGCTTACTTGCCACCGATACTCTTTATTCCTTGCTGTAAGCTTTTCCACATTAAAATGCCTCCTATCAAGTCAAAACTAATAATAACTAGTCTCCCACATACCCCTTGTGGACACTGGTGCTAACCCTGTGGCCCCCCTCCACAGCAAACCTCCTGGGGTCAGTCAGCTTACTGTCAATCAAGTGCTAGCATAGCTCTGGAAAACTATTAGCAGACAAGTGTTCTCATGCTATCAAATCATAGAGCCCCTGAAAATCAGTTACCTGGCTACCCTTCACCCAACCATCCAGTGCCCTGCAAAGGGAAGCAACATACTCAACCCAAGTGTGCTTTTCAAGTTTCTTACAGGCCCTGAACTTCTGACTATACAGTTCTGGGGTCAATCCATACCTTCTGATCAAGACCTACTTCATGGGAGCATAAACCATCTTATCTCCTCACACAATGCTAGCAAGGCGTCCCTCCCTTCGGCAGTGAAGCGGCCCAATCCCCAGTTTCTCTCAGGGATTCTGTGGGACCTCCTTTGCTACCTCATACCTCTTGAACCACTGACCAATATCACCACTAAGCACAAAATCCTTGATCACCTCCTTGGGAATATTCACCCTCCTCTCCAGAGGCACTGAAGACAAGCTGCCACTATTTGAACTGGACTCCATACTCTTGGCTTTTATTTCCAACTCCTTCAAATTTCTCTCATGCTCCAGGAGCATCCTTTTTTCCTCCATGGCAATTTTATGACTCTCTAACTCCAATTTCTTTTCTTCTTTTCTTTTCTTCCATGTTACTATCTGAGATTCATGCGCTCCATAGCATGCACTCTGCTTCTCTCTCTGTCCTCCAGCTCCTCTGGAGACAGCCCCTTTGAAGACACACTTCTGCCCTCCCTGGAAAGCACCATCCCTCCAAGCAGAACAAATAGTCCATCCTGCTGTTCATCTAAATTATCAGCCTCCACCATAGGCTCTTTGGTATGCCCACTGGCATTTCTTTATTCCAACCAGGCCCTCAGCGCCTTTTGGTATTCCTCCTTTCTGGTGAAGCTTCAGACTTGGGGCCCGATTCACAGAACTCACTTAAAACAAAATCCTAAACTTACTACCATTTTGGTATTCACAGAAGGCACTTACTCATTTTGGTATTCACGAGAAGGACTTACTCATTTTGGTATTCACAGAAGGCACTTACTCATTGATGAGTAAGTGCATTGATGAGTAAGTGCACTCATCAATGCACTGGGGGAGCACCTTTGAACTTCCCTGTTGCCACTGGGGAGCCCGGGTGGAGGACTGCTGATCTTTTTGACTTGCTGGGGTTGCCGCCTGCCTGCCTCCCGCTGCCCGCTCCCACTTTCCACCTGGGGAAGCGCTGGCTGCCGTGTGGAGTGCAGGTCAGGGAACTACAATCCCCAGCAACCCAGGGAACCACGTGACCGAATTGTAGCGCCAGGAGGCACATTTAACTTCCGACAGCCCTGCTGAGCGGGGGGAGCACCTTTGAACTTGCCTGTTGCCGCTGGGGAGCCCGGGTGACCTTTTTGACTTGCTGGGGTTGCCGCCTGCCTGCCTCCCGCTGCCCGCTCCCACTTTCCACCTGGGGAAGCGCTGGCCGCCGCGTGGAGTGCAGGTCAGGGAACTACAATCCCCAGCAACCCAGGGAACCACGTGACCGAACTGTAGCACCAGGAGGCGCATTAAACTTCCGACAGCCCTGCTGAGCGGGGGGAGCACCTTTGAACTTGCCCGTTGCCGCTGGGGAGCCTGGGTGGAGGACTGCTGACCTTTTTGACTTGCTGGGGTTGCCGCCTGCCTGCCTCCCGCTGCCCGCTCCCACTTTAGCACCTGGAGAAGCGCTGGCCGCCGCGTGGAGTGCAGGTCAGGGAACTACAATCCCCAGCAACCCAGGGAACCACGTGACCGAATTGTAGCGCCAGGAGGCGCATTAAACTTCCGACAGCCCTGCTGAGCGGGGGGAGCACCTTTGAACTTGCCTGTTGCCGCTGGGGAGCCCGGGTGGAGGACTGCTGACCTTTTTGACTTGCTGGGGTTGCCGCCTGCCTGCCTCCCGCTGCCCGCTCCCACTTTCCACCTGGGGAAGCGCTGGCCGCCGCGTGGAGTGCAGGTTAGGGAACTACAATCCCCAGCAACCCAGGGAACCACGTGACCGAATTGTAGCGCCAGGAGGCGCATTAAACTTCCGACAGCCCTGCTGAGCGGGGGGAGCACCTTTGAACTTGCCTGTTGCCGCTGGGGAGCCCTGGTGGAGGACTGCTGACCTTTTTCACTTGCTGGGGTTGCCGCCTGCCTGCCTCCCACTGCCCGCTCCACTTTCCACCTGGGGAAGTGCTGGCCGCCGCGTGGAGTGCAGGTCAGGGAACTACAATCCCCAGCAACCCAGGGAACCACGTGACCGAATTGTAGCGCCAGAAGGCGCATTAAACGTCCGACAGCCCTCCCTCGTGGGAAGCGAGCGGGACGCCGGGCTATGCCCGGGCAAAGGGCGGGCCCTCTGTGGCCATCAGAGGCCAGAGGAGGACGGGACGGGCCACCCCCCTTGACTCTATCACTTCGCCAAGGTAATGAATTTTTGACCCCTCCTGACATACTGGCAAGGGATTACCCCACTGGACATCAGTCGAAAATTCCCAAATATCCCCAGTTTGTCTTGTAGCCTTGCTATACCCTAACATTAGCACACTCCATGATGACTTGCAAGGGGGTCACCAATAAACCTATCAGCCATAGAGGCTCACGTTCTGGGTCACAAGACCGTTGTAGGTCATCTCCGCCCACCGCTAATACGATTGAACCTCGCAAGATTACAGATAGCACATCCACCAACCAATCTCCCGACCCAACGAATGGTATAGCACAATACCTCTCGCTGTTGGACGAGTTAAATTGCAAAACTAGGTATACCGCTGGGGAAGTTAGAAATTAAATCAAAAGTCTCCCATCTTGCCCCGTCAAACGAACCAGTATATCAACTCCAATCGTCAGCTCACTGGAATACCCCCTATTATCCAAAACATAGTACGTCCTCAGTTTTCATCTAGTAAAAGGAAGTGGGATGGGGTAAATCCCATAGGGAATAAACCCAAACTACAAAAATTGTGTTCTAGCCCCCCATCGACTGTAACTAACCCCCCTCTAAATCTGGAAGAAAAATTAGACCAACTGGTAACTTCCTTCAATTTGAATTTTTTGCCCCAGATCGAACAATTGGTTAGATCACTCATTTCTCCACTGATTGACAAAATTACTACTCTAGAGGATAGGCTGCTGGGAATAGAGAGAAGCATTAAGGCCAACTTAACTCCCACTGAAAAATCTGTAACACCAATCTGTTCCAATCCACCTGGTACAAACAGTAATAATCAAACTCATCCTCTAGTCTCTAACTTACCATCCTCTAATTTACCATCCCCTATTGCCCCTAAAGTCCACTCCAAGTCTGGTCCTTCACAATACACTGCTACCAGAGTAGAGCCTTACAATACAACTCATATACAGCTACCTCCGGAGGCTGCACCCTTCGTGTGTGTACTCGGGGGAGTCCCAACACTCAAACATGGAAAAACTGAGTGGGAACAAGACCTATTAAATAAAGTCACGTATTGGCTAACTAAAAATAGGCCCCTACCCCCAGATCTTGATGGTACAATCATGTCTGTTACAAGGGTGGGCTGGCTAGGGCCCCTACAAAAAGATATTGACGGCGACTTAGTCCTAATAAAATTTAGAAGTAGTCTAATCGTTCCCTACCTGCAAACTTTGTATCCCCGAGAAGGTGACGGCCCTATATCCATCTGGGACCTACACGATTTTTATCCAAGCATGGCATACATCCCTCGACTAAAACTAAAGGCAGAAACAGCTTACCCGAGGGGTAGTAGCACCTGTGCATTGAGTGGCCGTGGCTTTTCTCCCTTCAATCACCCTGTAACAAAGCATATTGGCCATAAGTATGGAAAACTATGAATTTACATATGAAACCAAGGAATTTACCCCTGCTGCTTGGACAAATGTTTTTATCTTTTTGATATCTTGTGTTTTGTTTGTAACTTTTATTATGATTGTTTTTATTTGTACGCTTTTATGATTTTAAACTAAAATCGAATAAAGCTAAAGAACTGAACTGAGTAAGTGCCTTCTGTGAATATGAAAATGAGTAAGTGCCTTCTGTGAATACCAAAATGGTAGTAAGTTTAGGATTTTGTCTTAAGTTAGTTCTGTGAATCGGGCCCTGAGATTTTACATTTCTTTTGCAGATGGATTTCAATTGTGGCACAGTGTAGGTTTCCACCCTATCCCCCTCAAACTCAATATCTTCAGATGCCATTGATGCTAGTTTAGACATGACAAAAATTGGCAGTTTACAGGTTGCAGAAAAGTCCAAATATAAAGAAATTCACCAAATACTATGGGTTTGCATAATCGTCTGTGCTATACTAGTAGTGTACACCAAGCACTGTATATTAGGCACAAATGCAAGTCCTAATCTTTACAGCTGACCAAAAATGTTAGAAATGGGCATATCCAGTTGGCAATGGTTTGCACCTTTGTTCAAGTAGGGACCCTTGCTTCTAACCAGGGTAAGGGAGTTATGCCCTTGGACAACCCCTGCTCACCCCCTTGGTAGCTTGGCACAAGCAGACAGGCTTATCTCAGAGACAGCGTGTTAAGCATTTGTGCATAGATACAGTAATACAGTCATAACACTATAAATGGACAGCACACCAGTTTAGAAAAATAGGAAATCTATATCTAAACTAAACAAGACCAAAACGACAAACATCCACCACACATATATCAAGATATCATAAAGAATAGTTTATTCACAACAATAAAGCTTGTAGCAACAAATAGCTCCAACTGTGGCTATTATGACGCCTTAACAGATGAAAATCCCAAAGTATGGTGCAGACTGCGAGGTGCTCAGCTTAGGGCTCAGAGTCACATGGACTCCAAAGAACAGTACCTTGGCAAACTATGAAAACAAAGACTGCGCACGGTGTTGGGGAGGTGAAGCTTTATTGGCACCGGGCGGCGTTGGTTCCTTACGACCACAGGGGAGGTAAGGCGTTGGTTCCTTGCTGCGATATAGTGGAGATAAGGTGTCAGTTGCCGGGGAGGTGATGTCACAATGGCACAGAGGAGTCAGTTCTTTACAACAATGGGGAGTCGATGGATCCTGGTGAGGAATGCGCATGCGCGGGAGCCCGCGCATGCGCAGTTCCTAGAAGAAGGCGCGATGAAGACAGATGCACCGCCGACAAGGCTATTTTAAGGCTTTTTAATGTTATTTAATACTGAGAGCGGGAGGCAGGCGTCGCGTAACGGAACTATGCGGAGAGTACGGAGATTGGTTCAATCTCCGTGCCTCTCTGTGTAAGTCCCTTACTCTACTTACACCCACCCCTCAAAAAGATAGTGGATATGACGAAAAGGATGCGAGGTCTAACAGACTCTCTGAACATGCTTGTGCTCTCTCCTTTAAGCATGATAGAATTGCCAGACACTCAATTGGCACATTTAATTTGCTTGTAAGTCCCTAGTAAAGTGGTACTACATGTATCCAGGGCCTGTAAATTAAATGCTACTAGTGGGTCTGCAGCTTGCATTGTGCCACCCACTTAAGTAACCATTTAAACCCCTCTCAGGCCTGCCATTGCAGCTTGTCAGTGCAAATTTTAACTGCTATTTCTACCTGATAAAATAAACTTTTTAGTAGGTCAAAACCTTCCTTTTTAATATGTATGAGTCACTCCTAGGATAGGCCTAAAACAACCCAGTGGGCAGGATGCAGTGTATTTAAAATTTTGGACATGCATTTTTAGGTTTTAGATGTCATGGTAGTTAAAAAATCTTAAATTCGCCTCTCACTACTGCACGGTTTACCTCTCCCATAGGATAAAAGTAGGTTATTTTATTACATTTAATAAGTGATAACTTTCAAATGGGAGCAGGTGAATAGTTCGAATTTGGTGTCTATGAAACTGTGATCAAAAGCCCTCTTTAATGGTAACGTTAGATTTTTAGTCACAATTATAAAAATGGCACTTTTAGAAAGTTGAACAACAGAAAAGGTGATGAGAGAAATGCTTGAAATTTCCTAACCACTGTAAATCGCTCGGGGTATCATCCCAGCCCATCCTTCTTTTGCTCACTATACCACCTCAGCTTGGGCCCAGCCGCATGCAAATCAGTCTTGACCTTGCCCCTAATGGGAACAGTCCATTCTGAACTGCCAGACCAGGTCCTCCCTGAACCAGAACACAAGGATTCCAGGACCGGTTTCTCACTAGCTATGGGCTCATCAGCCGGGTACAGCTCGGTTCCATAATCACAGTGAACACGGGACCCATGTCTGGACATCCCCATGCCACTTAGGGCGGTACATGAAATACACAAAAGGTGATGAAAAGAATGCTTGCAATTTGATAAACCACAGGCAATAGCTCAAGGTTGCATACCAACCTATCATTCTTTTTCCTCACCATGCCAACTCAATTTGGACACAGCCATATGCAAATCAGTCTTGACCCTACCCCTCATCGGGACAGTTCAGACTGAACTGCCAGGCCAGGTCCTCCATGAACTGGAATACAAGTAACCCAGTACCGGTTTAATGCAAGAATTCCATCCATCAATTTTTGGTATACTTTTATAAAATTTGCATTTTCTTGTCCAAAATATCTGATTCCTGCAGCCTGTTCCTGGGTCACATGACTAGGTGTAGCTGGCAGTCGGTCTTTGTACAATGATCTAAGACAATGAGTAAAAGGTGACTAGGTGTTGACAGGATGGGCCACTTTGAGTTGATGGGGGGAGGATATGTCACCTACCACACTTTTACATCAAAGAGGCTCTATCCGAGTACTCTCACAAAGGGTTTGACACTGGTCCTTTGGGATCTCAGACAAGCTAGGGCTGGGACAGGGAGGAAGTGGATGTCTGACACCCACAGAGGGCTAAAAACCTCTAGAAGCTTTCGCTAGCTTTCACTACTTCAAAGTGAGCACCAGTTTTAAATCTTGGACCCTTAGACCCAAATATTCGGTACACTTCTAGACCTTGGACTCTGCTAGGAAGAAGGACTTCTGTGATCCTTAACCCCTTCAGCGCGGGTGACAAAGCCAGCTCGTCATGGGCGTTACCTGCGCTGCGCGCATGACGAGCTGGCTTTGTCACAATCAAGCCATTTTTCAAATTTCAGCGCACGGCGGGAATTCGCGGTAGCGCGGAAGCGGTTAAAGGACTAGCACTCTGCTGTACAGCTGCTATGAGGTACTGCTGTCCTACTGTGCTGCCCAGCTGCCCTGCTTCCCTCTTGCCTGAGTGAGATGGACTGGATCTGCATCTCTAAACCCAGGACCCGAGATTGACTTCAAGGGCTAGTTTAGTGGCCTCCTGTTCAGAAGCCTAAGGGACAGAGTATGCTTCCAACTCCTTGAACCGAGCACCGAACTCTGCCATCTGATAGTCCTGCGCTCCCAAGTGGCAAGAGGTCCAACCCCAGGCCTGGATCCTTGAGAAGTGGACCTGAAGGTACATTGCCAGCCCATCTGGGGATTCAGCAGAACCGATGCATCTCCTCTGTGGCATGGCACAGCTCCCACAGAACCAGCATCTCTGTTCCTCAATAAATCACCCTTGGAACTGATGCATCACCTGTACTACATGCACTTACCTGATGCAAGGACTTTGCATCGCTCATTGCAACCCATTCAAACCAGCTCGGTGTGAAGCATCTCCATGCAAGGACATTGCTTTGCCAAATGCAGCCCATTGGAACTAATACTATCCATCTCCATGCAAGAACCTTGCATCACACTCTGCATTTCCCTGGGACTGCCACTGCATGGTGCCTCCCATCACTTTCCCTCTGTTGCACAATGCATCTTCAATGCAGGACTCCTCATCTCTTTGCAACCAATATTAAGGTACTGTGTTCAGTGGATCTAACTGGGTCCCTGTAGCAGGCCCGGACTGGCCGTTGCGGGCACCGGGCAATCCCCCGGGGCGCCGCAAGGGTGGGGGCCGGTTTTGGGCCCCTGGGGGCCGTTTTTGTTACAGGGCCGTTTTTGCAGCGTTGCTGCAAAAACGGCCCTGTAACAAAATCGGACGAAAAAGAACTTTGCCGGGGCCGGTTTTGGTTCCCAGTCCAGCCCTGCCCTGTAGCTTGCCCACACTCTATTGCGGGCAACCTGGACTTGGTACTTTGTCCTTGTCTAGAGCGACCAGGTAACCACAGTTACTGCTGTGCTTTTTGGCACTAGTCTCACTGAAATCTTCAAACTTGCATATCATCAGGTCTACTGTTTGGATTTTTGTTATTTCCAACTTGATTTATTTAATTCAATTGACTCTATTTTTCAAAATTACTGCAGGATTTCTCCTGTGGTGTGTCCACACTTTGCACACAGTTTGCAGTTTGCTTGTGACTTCACCCTGACAAGGATTGCAGTAGGGTTTCAACCCCCTCAACAAGTAACACAATTTCTTACTCAGAGTGTCTGGTTGTCTGGCCTTCCGTGTGAGCTACAGGGCACAAGACTATAGAGACCTTGAACCCGGCACATGGAATCTTCCAGATTGAGTCCTAACCCCTCAAGTGGTGTCCCTCCAGTCCTGGAACCATGCTGCTGTTGCAGGTGCAGCTCCTTACTAATTCTAAAAGTTGGGACTTTATATTTTCATCAAAAAGTGTCCAGAGAACCGACAGAAGATCGGGACCTACCTGCTTGCAGATCCACCCAAGGTTCATCGCCGGTCGGCCAAACTCTGTGGCAGCTACCGCTACTGTTCTTCTCAGCAGCAGCAAATACCATTCAGTATGACCTCTCGCCAAAAGTATCTGGGTTCATGAAGCTTTCATCAGCTTTCATCAGCTACAACTTGCAGCTTTGTCACATTAGACATTTTTGACTTCCAAAAAAGTTACTGTTTACTGATCTAAAAACATTGTGCATCCGCCATACTCTGCTTATGACTTCACATATTATGTCACTCATGACATGTTAAAAGACATCTTTGATAATATTACTGATGACATCTCAAATTACACCATTGATGACTCCAGTGAGAACACCATAGTCATGTACATCACATGAGTTACTGACTCTACCTGTGTGTGTTGATAGCAATGAACCAGCATAAGCCCTGGAGACAAGTTTAATTGAATGTTCGTTATATGCTGTGCTATTTACAAATCACTTAATTTTGAGGTGGTCGAAGTACTCCATGCTAAACAAGGTAAACGCTGAGAACAACTGATGTGGTTTGCAAAAGTGTTATTCAAAGTATGTTTTGGTTTAAAACCAATGCCTGTTCTAAAATATCTGTGAAAAAGTCCAAAGCAGTGTGCAAATGTTTATTTCCAGAATGACATAGCGCATTCCATAGGGCCTGATCTAAGGTGTTTTTATAGTGGAAAATGTATACTCGTGAACATCTTGTCTTAAAATTGTGGGTCATCTGAAGTCTTTAAGAGGGTAATCCCATAAATGTAAAATAGTGGGTCATTTGAAGTTTTTAAGAGGGTAATCTCATCAAGGTGAATAGAAAACTGCTCACAGGTTTAGCATGGTGAATTCAAGTCTACAAACCTTATAGTATGTTGTTACATTGGTTGCATAACGTCATCGGTGATGTCATCAACGGTGTCATTTGAGATGTCATCTTTGAAGTCACCAGCTATGTCATTTAACATGTTAAGAGTGATGTAAGCAGTGCATGGTGGGAACGCAGGTTATAGTTGGCTCAGTAAATATATATCTGTATATATATATAGATAGATAGATAGATAGATAGATAGATAGATAGATAGATAGATAGATAGATAGATAGATAGATAGATAGATAGATAGATAGATAGATAGATAGATAGATAGATAGATAGATTTATTTATTTTTGTAAAGTGTATTACCAATGGACAGGGCATCTGAGTATTGGATTGAGATGTTTATACTTTGAGACTATCAAAAGCTTAGAAGCAAGTTTAGCATCTGTGGACTTTATGAAACATTCATTCTGACACCAAACACAGACCGCGATGCACTGCTGCTGGAGTTTTTCATTCCATCTGTTTCTTTGCCACGTGAACAGACATTTCTTTTATCTGTTTATTTTTGATAGGAAACATTTAACCTAATGTACAATAAACAGAAAATGTACGCTATCAGACTTTTTCTTGCTATATCTGCTTCATACGCACTGATTACGACTTGCCTTATAAACTTCTATATGCACCCGTAAAGCGATAATACAAGTATACATTGCGCTTGTCGTGAGTAAAAAAGAAAATCTGTTTGATCTACAGATTGTGACAACGTAAAATCTCTCATAAATTGCGAGGAATGCAGTTGTCCTTGGGACCATAGTCTATATTACTCAGACGAGTGATAAGAAATAAGAATGACAAAAGATGTTTCTTGTTTTAATCAAAAATGTATTTTCTTCATAAAAAACGTTCCACATACCCACAGTCTACACTACTGAATGTGTCCATTTTAATGCCACGTTACCTCTAGTCCATCAAGTTACTCCATACACTCTTGGCTAAAATATGTGTAATACAGCACAGGAAGAGGTATTTCTCAGCCCCACTACTCTCACACAGAATACTGTATAAAAACAAATACCGAAAACGCTGTTGTTCAGCTATAATGTACTTCTGACAAAAAAGTCACATTATTGTTCTAAAAAATGAGTAATTTAATTTGGTTGGCACAATAGTGTACAACTTGAAGCCAGTCAGCTAAATATCCTGTTATGCAGTACCCTTGCAGATTTCCATTTGCCAGCTGCAATGATGTCAGGACTCCTTATTTTGAAAGAGTAATGCTTTTCTGCCACTTACAGAGCACAACTGCAATCTTGTGCTTTTTCTTTCCATAAAATAGGTTTACTGACTGTAATGTTTCATGATAAATTGCCTTGCTCGCCTATTACAGTCGCTTTCACTTCCAGGTCTGTGCTTTCTCTTTTTCTTGAGTTCCAAAGACTGATAAGAGGAGGATAAAAGTCACTGAAAGCAAACCTTGGTTTATGCAGGCTGTGACTTCGGTAGGTGCACAGTACATCTCTGCTCATTTCCACTGGCATGTAACTGAAGACGTATGCCACCGTGATCACCCCAAATAGGCCCCCTAGAATGATGATAAAAGCAGTTGTGTTGATCTTTTCATTTTCTTTGACTGCCAGATCCAATCCTTTTGTGGTGATGTTCACACATTGTTTCTCATTCTTCTGGTATATGTTTGGGATATGTACACAGATCTTGTAATCAGTTGATGGGTTGAGATGTGTCAGATTGTAGACCTTAATATTAGATGGTACTCGTGCACTGTGGGCAACTTGAGTTGATGCGCTCCTTAGCGAGGCGGTCCATCTCACACTGGATTTCAGAATTTTAGAACTGGTTTTCCATGACACTAGAACAGAGTGTGGTCGTATATCCTTTACGTTAATGTTCAAAGATCCATTGATGTCATGGGGGAAATAACCATCCACTTTGACTATGACTGTTTTTAAGTCTGCACCAACAAGATTAGTTGCCATACACGTATATAGGCCTGCCTCTTTGTAACCAACATCTCTGAGCTCCAGTGTCCCTTCAGGGTGAGCGTAGAAGTGTTCAGTTACTGTGTTGGGCATAATTCTGTAACCTGATGGCATTATCCAGAAGATTTCTGGTTCAGGTTCAGCCATTGCTCGACAGTGTAATGAAATTGAGCTGCCAGCTCTTAAATCCATTTCAGAGGGAAAGCTTTCAGGGGCAATGAGTGGGAGGCAGATTGACATCATCTCCCTGAAATGTATCTTCCTAACATTTTGCCCTTGGAATTCAGGGGGGTCAACACAAAACAAAGCATCTGGCTCCATAAATCTAATATTTGTTTTGTTCATGTTAATCCAACGGATTACACAATCACACCTGATGGGATTACTGTGGATGCTAATTTCCTTCAGATTTAGCAAAGAGTCTATAGTGCTGCGGTATAGAGCACTAAGGGCATTGCTGTTCAGCATGAGAGACTCCAGTTTAGGGAGTCTGGAAAATGCATTTGGATGAATGTATGATAATTTTGGATTGTTGGTAGCTTCTATTTTCCTTAGCTCTGGCAAATTATCAATAGCAAGGTTATCAATAGATACCAACTCAGGCATATTATTAATACCCAATTCTTTCAAGAATGGCATATTGCTAAAATCTCCCCTTTGCAGTCTGCTAATAGGATTTTTATTCAGATCTAAAAATTTTAGATTAGTTACCTTCTGAAGGGCAGCATATGGAACCTTTACAAATTTGTTGGCATAAAATGAAAGACTTTCTAAACAGTCAAGACCAGTTAAGGCATTATTGGGTAGTTCTGTGAGGTTCATTCCTGCTAAAACCAGGCTCCGCAAATTGATTAGTGGCTTAAAGTTCATATCTTCTATTCTAATTAAAGGATTTTCTCCAATCATTAGAATCTCCAAACTCGGAATTGCTTCAAACCACTTACTGTTGATAACTTGCAATCTATTTGAATTGAGGTGGAGTCTGAGAAGATTGTCCATGCCAAGAAAGGCCCCCGGAGCGATAATGGACAACAAATTGTGATTAATGTAGAGCTCTTGCAAACTGTTCAATCCATAGAAACAACCTTCTGGCAGCTCAGTAAATTTATTTTCCTCAAGATATACAGAAAGTAGATGAAGCATCTTTTGAAGACTAATATTGACCATCGAAGATAAGTTATTTTGAGATAAATCCAACCCAGTGAGATTCACAGGAAAATCCTCTCGATATTCAATTTGTTCGATGTTGTTAGTCTGTAAAAGCAAGACTTGAGTGTTAGCAGGTAATCTAGTTGGTACATTAAAAAGGCCCAGATCATTGCAGTCCACTGTTGGGGCTTCCATATATACAGACCTCGGTGTAAACCAAGGTCTGACTTCACACGTACATGATTGAGGACAGTCACGTCTTTCTTCTTCGGCATGAACTAGGGCAATAACAACAAGACCAAGTGCAAAATGTACGTTAGGGGACATGTCCTTTATATGAGTGTAGAATTCTTCAGAAAAGCAACGGTGCAACACCAATTCTGATATTACTCCTTGTATGATCAACAAGAACATCGGAGAGTGCTAACCTTTGCATTTGTTCAGTGATGAGGATCAACAAGTTACAAAACGTTTGTTCCCGAAAGGAAGCCGGAAGCACATTTTTCGAAATACAGGCGGCATATTGTGGAAATGAAGGTCACTGCATCCTTGATGAGGTAAAACTCTTCGGCTTAAAGATGATGAAGCACAAACAGAATGCCGCTGCCGATTAGGAAATTCATTTGGTTCCATAAGCATCAAATCCCATGATTAATGTGACGGACATGTTGATGTGACCTAAAAGGAAAAAAATATATACATTGTTAGTTTGAAAAAAAAGATACCAAGCACAAGCTTATATTACTAATATATGAATGATTAATTTAGAAACAGGGTGCACTTTGAGCACATTTCAGCAATCACTGAAGGAACATCACTGGCAACGCTTGTTGACCATACATAAAAACAAGCAGGACGTTTTTGATAAAATGCATTTCTATATAATGTCCACATTTCACCTGCTTCTTTATTCTAAAAGAAATTGAGCAATGCTAACATATGCAATGCCAACAACCCATGTACAACTTGTGACCTACAACCTTTTGTTGAGATCACAAAAGAAAATGCACCAGCTTTTATTTAATATCAAATTTGCCTGGCAAACCTCAAGTGCAGCTCTGCCAAGTACCATGCATCAGGTGTTAGACTAACGCATTTCAGTGTGGGGGTCTGCATCACCACACTGAATTGCAAAGTTATGCATAACATCGCCTGAGCTGTCAAGGAGGAGAGCTAGTAATCATGCATCATAAGCAGGAATCTAAAGCTGGAATTGCGGCGTGGCATATTTGATTAATCAATGATGACTAACGTGAGAGTAAGTGCCCAATGAGAGACCTCGGGTGAGGTCAAGCTGAGTTTTTTAATGCCGTGTCGGTACCAGGGCTAGCGGCTGCAGTTCATGAAGTTTTGGGAGGCTGCAGTGGAAATGTTAGTTATTGCTGCTTGCATCGTGTTGTGCCACAGTAATATTGACTCAGCTGTGACCAGAGTCAACCCACCTCACCACCCGTGGTTGAGTGAACCCCACGCCCTGTGCACCCAGACCTGCTGATCCTCCGAATCATGCGGCCTGTCGTTTGCCTCAAGAGTAGCTGCGGCCATGAAGATGAGGTAGCTTGTTATTGCAGCTCACCTCAAGC
This sequence comes from Lissotriton helveticus, assembly GCF_964261635.1. Classification (NCBI taxonomy): domain Eukaryota; kingdom Metazoa; phylum Chordata; class Amphibia; order Caudata; family Salamandridae; genus Lissotriton; species Lissotriton helveticus. Next base: position 822,507,702 of record NC_136057.1, read on the forward strand.
AAAGTAAGTCTGATGTGATTAACTGGTTCATTTTGTTCAGCAATTGTTTGCAAAAGGAAATTTCAGTACAATGAACTTTGTTTTCCATTCACATGAGTGATTCTAGTAACTTACTGCATCCCTCACCAAATGATTGAACCAAAAGTTACACATAAAGCTACCACACAAACATTTAATTGGCATAATATGCGCCTGACTTGCATTTAACGGAATACGTTAATTCATCAGCTAGACATGTTTCCAGACTTGCAAGAATTGCACACATGTACAATTCACTTCTCTTCAACATAGGGTTGGTTTCAGGCACATTGCATCACTGGAATGCAACAAGAAGGGTGTAAGATTGACTGTACCCACACAGAACTTGAAACCGAAGTTGAGGTGAGCACATTGGCACATGATTTAGGTGACCAGACCACTTTTGGAACTGCATAGCTACAGGTGGCATAAGAATGGTACAGGAGATCTGTCCTCGTTTTCCTTGACCTTGTGAGGCACTAATGAAGCCTGGGTCTCAAGCAGAACTGGAGGGCTTATCTTCTTCATTCTTAGTCACAATCTTAGTGACTGCCTATAACTAGGAACAAAGACACTGACGCACAAGAGGAAAGTCAGCACTATCCCACTGCCAAATGGCGTAGCTTTCCATAGCTGGGTGTGTCGCGCAGTCTTGTAGCATTCACCAAACAGAAGCACAAGCCTCAAACAACACACAAGCACAAAAACATAACTCCTGAGCTAGTGTTCAGAGCCTTCATTTATTATGTTGCAAAGGAGCTTTGTGATTTCTGTATGATTCTGAAAGTGTATTTACTTAGACATGAGTCTGATAACTGGAACTCTTTTAACAATTATTTCTTACACTTTGCAGCAAACGTAGAGTTTCTCCTTGCTCAAATGGGTGTAGTTTCTGATATTTATATTTCTCTGGTCTTTATTGCTTCATTTTGCTCACCAAGAAAGTGTCACTCATAATTACCAAAGCCGAAATGGGAACCCAAAACAGCCCAGGCAACTTTGATAGGATCAGCCCCAGGGGATGGCGTGGAGTGAAAGTGTGAAGCACTGCTGCTTTTGGCACTGGGGGTGATATTGCAGCACCACTGCAAAACCGACCACCAGTAACAAGGAAACGTCCCCCACTGCTGCAAAACCGGCCCCACCCTTCCAGCCTCCCAGGAAATTGCTCGATGCCTGCTACAGCCAGTCCGGCCCTGATAATCACTCTGAAATTATGAAAATGTCACACATTGCAATCTGTAACCTTGGCAACCATGAAAGTGTTCTGCACATCTATGTGGGTAGGCAGTTCCCATCTGCATGGGGCACAGCCCTGTGCTAATGATTTCATTCTCTCAGGAATCATAGCATTTTTAGAGAACATGCACATGTCTCACAAGGTCATGCAGTTTGTGTAAATGTTTTGAATGTCAAAAGGCATCTAGCAAGAATTCGAATTGTTCAGTATTATCAGTGGATGAAATTTGCCTGGCTTTGCACTGACTCCTGGATTTGGGGTAAGACAAAGTAGCTCAAGTCTATACCTTGCCATACACTGTGCCATGGAGGCATTCCATGGACGCTGCAGTGGGTATTCCCACACAAAACCCATGGATTTTGACGCCTGCCCAGATCTATTTAAACACATAAACATGGGGCAGCCCAAAACCTTTCGCCTCCCCAGAGCAGGTGTACCAAGTAGAGATATTTTTTATTTCTCCTTGTTTTTTCCTCTTTCCATGCAACACACATAGAAGGAGAAAGAAATCTCACTGGACTTTTTTTTACGCAGAAAGTTTCCCCTTCCTGCATAAAAACAATCCAGACTGCAATGGAGGCACACTTGCACCATGGTGCAAAGGTGCCTTACATTGGTGCAAGACAGCAAATTGTGCGCCAGCAGAGTGGAAAAGGACCGGAGTGCACTGCATTTAATAAATACTGTGTATTCCTGCCCTTTCACAATGGCATAGGGCAGCACAGCAAGAATACTTGCAGCGCTGCCCTATGCCAATCCCTCATAAATGAGGCCCTTGGTTAACAGAGGAATTGCTGGAGCACTGAATGATTGGTAGTGTCATTTGGTCGCAGGAAAAGATTAAAATCAATAACGCCCCAACATTGCTACTATCAACATCTATACATAGATATTTAGACATTTTAAATAAAGATTTAGGACATAGTCTCACTCAAGAAATGCAATAATTATCATATGCTGTGAACATAAAACATCCGTAAATCCAACAGATTTGAAATAGAAGCATTGTTCTATGATGCACCAAACTAGGCTCCATAAAGGTTCATACTGGGGCTGAACACTGCATTAAATAGCTGGGGATTTGTCTTTAAAGTTCCCAGCAAAAGGATTTGCATAATAAGAGTTGTAATTACTTAGAAACAGGGGCAAACAAACTTTAATGAAATTACATTTTCCATCATAAAACTTATTTTTTAAGTAATATTTTCTTAAACTGCATAGTAAGGCCACATACGTGATATCACAAAGGGGCCCTATCATGAAGAGCTGCACTGGCTCGTTATAGATATATGAGTCTCCTTTTGGTGTGTGTTGTGTCCACGGTGCATACATCCAACTCAGAATATATCAGAGCCAATGAATCAACTTAGGACAGAACAAGTGCAACACATAGAGGGGGCAATCTGCTATCTGTTTGCGACTTGTGCTGCCTGCATTTCAAGTCTTAACTCGCAAAAATTCAGAGTTAAATGTGAAAGAACTTTAGACACCTCAAAAGCAGGCTCTGTGCTGAACCAGTGCAGTTCCTCCACGGCTATAGGAGTCGAACTTCATGGAGGACAGATGAAATAAGAACTATATAGAGCTAAAAAATTGCCAGGAAATACTGAAAAGAAAAACACTATGTGCAAAACACTACCGTTATTTCCTAAGAAGTCAAAAGGACGGGCTATCACATTTTCCGAAGTGAGGACAATTCAGAAAAAAAAGAATGTCTTCATTTCTATGGCCGTATTATACAATGCGGCTCATTTTCCTTGATTGTGCCGGGCAACCTTTCAAAAGGTGCCCTCGCTGCTAACAAGGGAAATGTGCTGTATTAGATTGAACTCATGCTGTACCTGAAGTAAAACAGCAAAATCTAGCGTCGGATTCATGTGGATTCCTTCACTTACCTAAGACTCTAGGGGCCAGATGTAGGTAATTCTCTTTTACCGATTCATAAATACCGAATTTTACCGATTCGGTATTTATGAATCGGTAAAATAGAAGGAGGGCGATTTAGGAAAAATCGGTAATTGAATTACCGATTCTGTAAAAATCGGTATTTACCAAATCTGTAAATACCGATTCGGTACTGCCCATTGATTCCTATGGGCCTTGAAGCCCATAGGAATCAATGGGCAATACCGAATCGGTATTATTCGGTAAATACCGAATCCAGCAAGGGTGCAGGGGGTGTCACTTTGACACCCTCTAGCACCCCGAATACAGGCATGTGTGCCATGTGGCACACAGACATGCCCTAAGGGCATGTCTGTCTGTCACATGGCATAGGTGTGCATGCACACATGTGCATGCACACCTGGATTCAGTATTTTACCACCCAATTGGATTGGGTGGTAAAATACCGAATCTGAAAGGCCTTTGGGACTCAGAAGAGTCCCACCTACATCCGGAAGTTACCGAATCGGTAAAAATACCGATTCAGCATTTTACCGATTCGGTAAATTTACCGAATCGGTAAAATTGGCCCCCTACATGCCAATTCCTAAATACCGGTCGGTAACGGCTGAAATCGGACGTTACCGACCGGTATTTCCTCTCCTACATCTGGCCCTAGGTCCGGTTTCCATAGACCTTTCACAATTGGTCATCCTTCTGGTTTTGATGACTAGAACTCGCCCTCCCCTATCCTGGATCGTTTATTGGTTAGTTGGATATTTTTTCATGCAACTTCACCATGATTTTTATAATTTTTACTCTCACTTCACCAGCATGACTGCGCCAACAGCACCCACACACAGACCACAGCTATTTTCAGTCAAGTAGTAACACATGTTGTCACCAAGTCACCCGCGCATGGCATGGGTTGATGGATCAATTAGGCAGGAGATAGGATCTCTAATCCTCTTTTTGTCCCTCTCCTCTTTGCCCCTTCTTATTCTTTGCTTTTGTCCTTTTATATTTCGAGCAGCCAATTTTTACTGAGGCCTAATTTCGTCCATCCTGATGATGATCCCTAAATCCTCTTAGGGGATCCAAACGTTGTCAACCACAGGGGCATGACTCAAATTGTTGATATGTATTTTTTTATATGAGCATAGGTACTTAAGATCATATGTGACATGATTATTGAGTTTTCGTTGCAGTCTCAAGAAATATTGCCTGAGTTTGTAAGTTTTTCAACTTCTTTTGTATTTGCTTTTCCCATTCTATTAATGTGTTGTTAATTTTTAACTACAATAAACATTTTCACGGTCCATTTGGACACCCTACATAGACCTCAATGTATTTCTAAGCCTCTATTTTGTGCTATTTTGATAGCAAGTGACCATTGTTCCTTTAAAAATACTTAAACCCTTGGTCCCTTAACACCTTTGGGTTTTCTTTGTTCTTGAAAATAAATGAATCAATCTGTAGCAAAAGTAATGTAGGACCAAGAGAATAGAATATTAAATGACTGATATAATTGTGGTCTTTGCTGAAGGATTTAGCTCTACTAACGTAGAGATGAAGGGTTCTATTACGAAACTTCATGCAGCATAGACTTAAGGCCATGATGAACTAACCCCTGAGCTTTGGAAACAGAATGTAATGCTCCTCGCTCTATTTCTACAAGTCATTAGGAAGAACTTTAACTAAATCAGTCCCTCAGTGTGTGAAACAATTATTCATCAGTCGAAGCCTCTCTGATTTGCTTCTGGACCATGCAACATTTATGTTAGACCTGACAGCCTTAGAGTGGTTTTCACCAAAACCTTTTGCCTTCACCTCTATGTTTGCTGATCTTATTTTTCCTGGCCATAGGACTCAGATCACTTTACCACAGCTAACCAGTCCTAAAGTGCACATGGTCTCTCCTTAAAACATGGTAATTGTTAGATCTGGGGGTCTCTAGTTGGCAGAGGTAGGTAACACTGTCCAAATAGGGACCCTTGCTTCTAGTCAGGACAAGGAGATAACTCTCTGAGATAACCCCTGCTCGCCCTCTAGGTAGCTTGGCCTGAGCAGTCTAGGCTAATCAGAGGCAATGCGTAAAGTATTTGTGCCAACACTCACAGTAACACAGTGAAAACACCACAAACTGATTCCACAACAGTTTAGAAAAATAAAGGTATTTATTCTAAAACTACACAAGACCAAAACGATAAAAATCCAACATACACGGTTCAAGAATATGGTTTCAAAGAGTTCTTAAGGTTGCGTTAAAGTTCTTCAAGTTGCGGTAAAAATAAACCACAGTTGCGTGAAAAGTTCACAGTTGCGTCACGTTTACTCACAGTACCTTTAGCTGCAACAAAGTTCCAAAAGCAGAAGCTGGTGCGGTGGAAAACAAGCGATGCGTTGCTCCTGAGACCCTGGGGAGGCGATGCGACAGCCCCGCTGCAGCAGCGGGCGTGTTGCGACGAATCCGGTCTGTATGGGGAGGAAGGCCACTTGTATGGATTCCGGTGCGTAGGTTCCGTAGGAAGTCTGTTCTCGCAAAGGCACGATGCGACGATCTCGTAGGTGCTGCGACGATCTCCGGGGCGACGATGCGCGGTCCAGCGGTGATCCTTTCTCTCGCAGCTCCTCGATGCGATGATTCTGCGACGACACTCGCAGCGACGTGATGCGGTCAGCAAGCAAGCGGTGCGGCGTTCTCACCCAGCGACGACAGGCTCTGCGACGATACTCGCAGCGATGTTCGATTCTCCCGCACCGGTCTGGTGCGTCCCGCAAACGGAGGATGCGACGTCTCTGGCAGCGGCGTCAGGCGCTGCGACGATCTCGACCTCCGTAGCGGCGGGAAACTTCTCGCACTGTCGGGGATGCGCTCCGCAAGCGAGCGATGCGACACTTTTCAATTTCAAAAGTCTCTCAAGCTTTAGTCTCAAGCTTCCCAGCACAGGTCCAACCTCCAGAGGCCCCACAACTGGATCAAGCACTCTAGGAGGGACAGAACTCACTCAGCAGAGTTCAGGGAAGCTGGGGGTGAAGTCCTTTTGTTCCTGGGACTTCAAAACAGGGAGCCAGCTCTTCTCAGGCCCTTGGAGATTCCTTTCAAGACAGGGGACACAGCTCACAGCAAAGTCCTTCCCCTCTCCTTGGCAGCAAAGCAACAGCAGGTCAGTCCAGCAGAGCAACAGCAAGACAATCTTCCTTCTTCAGAGTCAGCTTTCTCCTTGGCAGAGGTTCCTTCTTGATTTCCAGGATGATCTAATTTTCTGTTGTCAGGGGTCCTGTACTTATACCCCTAAAGTCTTTGTTCTCTTGGTGCATGTGGGCCCTGTGCCCGGTCTGAACCAGTTCTGGGTGGATCCTGAGCACTTTGTTTTGGTGGCTGCATCTTTCCTTTCAGAGTGAGGGGCAGGGTCCTCAGCCGCCCAGCAGGGGGGTGGAGCCAGCATTGTGGAAGGCAGGCACAGCCCTATTCAGCCCAGGTGCTAACTCCTCCCACCACTCAAGTCATTCAGCCTAGTGCTGACTCATCCATCCTGCCGGGGAGTTCCCCAGCCCCTGTCACTCACAAACCAGACAGTCAATACACAAACAGGCCCAGGCACACAGAAGGTTCAGACAAGAGAACAGCAACTTTCTAAAAGTGCTGTTCTCAAACACAGGATTTAAAAACAACCTTTCCTAAAAGATGTGTTATTAAATTCTGAGTTCAGGGATACTAGATACTTATGTCCTATCTTGTTCCTATGGGAAGAAATGCTGTTAACCACTGTAGCCAGCATCCCCCATGTTAATCTATGGAGCAAGATAGCCTTACAATAGTGAAAAACGAAAATGGCTGTAATTCACTACCAGAACATGTTACCTGCACCAGTACATGCTCTACCTTTTACATACACTGCACCCTGCCCAGGGGGGTACCTTGGGCCTTCCATAGGGGTGACTGATGTGCACAAAAAGGGAAGGGTTAGGCCTGGTCAGTGGGGACACTGACCAGGAGGACATGGCAGTTCTAAACTGCCCATAGGCACTGCAGTGGCAGGCCTGAGACACCATTTTAGAGCTACTCATGTAGGTGGCACAATCAGTGCTGCAGGCCCACTAGTAGCATTTGTCATCACCAGCCCTGGCACACCCAGTGCACTTTACTAGGGACTTCATGGTGATACAAATATGCCAAACATGTATATTCAATCAGAATAACAATTTACACAGGGAGCACTTACACTCTGGCACTGGTCAGCAGTGGCAGAGTGTCCAAAGCATCTAAACCAGCAAAAACGAAATCCAGCACAGCATCAAAAATACAGGAGGTAGAGGCAAAAAGATAGGGGAAACCACGCCAAAGATGCCAGGTCTAACACGTGTCCCCTCCAGCTGAAAATGGGGAGAACTACCCACCCTCTTGGGAGTTCTCTTCACTAAGGCGGAAAAACCTGGACAGACCATCAGCGTTGGCGTGTTCCGTACCAGGGCGGTGTTCCACCGTAAAGTCCATTCCCTGTAGGGAGATGGACCACCTCAACAGCTTTGGGTTCTCACCCCTCATATGCATTAACCATCTGAGGGGCCTGTGGTCGGTCTGAACACGGAAGTGAGTCCCAAACAGGTAGGGCCTCAACTTTTTCAGAGCCCAGACCACAGCAAATGCTTCTCTCTCAATCGCACTCCACCTCTGTTCCCTGGGGAGTAGTCTCCTGCTAATGAAGGCTACCGGCTGGTCTCCTCCCTCCTCAGTGATCTGTGAGAGTACTGCTCCCACACCATGCTCTGAAGCGTCTGTCTGAACTATGAACTCACGAGAAAAGTCAGGTGCCTTGAGCACCGGCGCTGTGCACATAGCAGTTTTCAGGGTTTCAAAAGCAGTTTGGCAGGCGTCAGTCCAGTCAACTCTTTTGGGCAACTTCTTGGAAGTGAGTTCTGTCAAAGGGGCGACAATGGTGCCGTAGCCCTTGACAAAACGCCTGTAATACCCGGTGAGTCCTAAAAAGGCTCTCACCTCTGTCTGGGTCTTGGGGGGCTCCCAAGCCAGAATGGTATCAATCTTGGCCTGTAGGGGCGCCACCTGGCCGCTCCCCACCTGGTGTCCCAAATACACCACAGATCCCTGCCCTATCTGGCACTTGCTGGCCTTGATAGTGAGGCCTGCCCTTTGCAGAGCCTTCAACACTTCGCAGAGGTGTTGCAGATGTTCCTCCCACGTGGAGCTGAACACAGCAATGTCATCCAGGTATGCGGCGCTGAATTCCTCCAGCCCGGTCAGTACCTGGTTAACCAGCCTCTGGAATGTGGCAGGGGCATTCTTCAACCCAAAGGGCATGACACGGAACTGGAAGTGCCCCTCTGGCGTTGAAAATGCAGACCTCTCTTTGGCCCCATCAGTTAAGGCAATCTGCCAGTACCCCGAAGTCAAATCAAATGTACTGAGGTAGCGGGCAGCTCCTAACCGATCCACGAGCTCATCAGCTCTGGGGATGGGGTGTGCGTCAGTCTTCGTGACCGCATTGAGCCCACGGTAGTCCACGCAAAACCGGAGTTCTGTGGGGCCACCGGGGGTAGCAGCTTTCTTGGGGACCAAGACCACTGGGCTAGCCCAGGGGCTGCTGGAGGGCTCAATCACCCCTAGCGCCAACATATTGGAAACCTCTTCCTTGATGCTGGCCCTGACCTTGTCAGCTACCCTGTAAAATTTCTGTTTCACAGGCAGACTATCTCCAGTGTCCACATCATGGACGCACCAGTTGGTGACTCCTGGGGTCAGGGAGAACAGGGAGGAGAACTGACCCAACACTTGGCGACAGTCACTCTGCTGTTCTGGGGTCAGGGTGGGCGAGAGGACCACACCATCCACTGACCCATCTTGCTCCTTAACTGCCAGGAGGTCAGGGAGAGGATCACTATCCTCTTCCATTCCTGCATCTGTAGCCAGGAGCATGGTTACTTCAGACCTCTTAAAGTGGGGTTTGAGGCGGTTCACGTGCAAGACTCTCAGGGGCTGCCTGGGAGTCTTCATGTCAACCAGGTAGGTTACCTCGCTCTTCCTTTCCACCACCTCATATGGCCCAGTCCACTTGTCTTGGAGCGCACAAGGCTCCACTGGTGCCATCACCCACACTTCCTGCCCAGGTTGAAATTCGACCAGAGTGGTATTCTGGTCATACCATCTCTTCATTTCTTCCTGGCTTGCTTCCAGGTTCGCCTGAGCGAGCTTCCTGAAGCGTTGTGTCTGGTTGCGGATGGCCAGCACATAGCTGAACACATCCTGGGGGTTTTTCCCACGGGACTTTTCCCAACCCTCCTTCACCAGTGAGAGAGGTCCTCTAACAGGGTGGCCATACAGGAGTTCGAAGGGACTGAACCCTAAGGACTTCTGAGGCACCTCCCTGTAGGCAAACAACAGGCATGGTAACAAGACGTCCCACTTACGTCTCATGGGCTCCGCTAGGCCCATAATCATACCTTTCAGGGTCCGGTTGAACCTTTCAACCAACCCATTTCCTTGCGGGTGGTAAGGAGTGGTGAACTTATAAGTTACCCCACACTCCTCCCACAGAGACTTCATATACCTAGAGATGAAGTTGGTACCCCGGTCGGAGACCACCTCTCTGGGGAACCCCACACGGGAAAAGATCCCCATCAATGCACGGCCCACTACGGGTGCTGTGATTGTCCGGAGAGGGACTGCTTCCGGGTACCGAGTGGCATGGTCCACCAAGACCAGGATGAACCTGTTGCCTAAGGCTGTCTTGGGATCCAGGGGCCCTACGATGTCTATGCCCACCCGCTCGAAAGGGGTGCTCACCACTGGGAAGGGCTGAAGGGGGGCCTTCAGCTTCATTCCAGTCTTGCCACTGGCTTGACAGGTTTGGCAAGATCTGCAAAAGGAACCAACGTGCTTTCTCATCTGGGGCCAGTGAAAGTGGGTGACAAGCCGGTTTAGGGTCTTGTCTTGCCCCAGATGTCCTGCAAGAGGCACGTCATGAGCCAGACCCATTAGGAAGTTTCTGAAGCGCTCGGGTACCACCAGCACACGGGCTGCACCGGGCTCAGCAAACTTAGGCTCACTATACAACAAGTCATCTTCCCAGTAGATAAAGTGATCTCTGGCTGCTCCACCTGATGCCTGGTCTACAGCCTGTTGCCGCAGACCCTCGAGGGAAGGGCATTCTTTCTGCGCCTGGCAGAATTCCTCCCTGGAGGGACCACCTTCTTGCTGCCAATGGGTCAGCTCAGGCAATTCTCCCAGTTCGGCTACCTGTTCCCCTGTAGGTTCCAGGGCATCCCCCTCAGGTTCTGCTCCTTCCTGGACCGTGGGAATGGCTGGGGCTGGTTTCCCGCGCCCTCGGCCTCTTCCTCTCCTGGCAGGTCTCTGGGCCACTGTTTCAGGCTCCAGTTCTGCTGAATCACCCTTACTGGCTGCCATAGCACGTGTGGTCACACAGATCCACGCAGGCAGACCCAACATCTCCAAGTGAGTTCTGTGTTCTACATCCTTCCATGGAGAACTCTCCAGGTCGTTACCTAACAGACAGTCTACAGGCAAGGCATCACTGACAACTACCTCCAAAAGACCAGAGACTCCTCCCCATGCAAAGGGAACTTTCGCCAGCTTGCAGAGGCGCACTGAACTGTCAGCTGCCACTACAGGGCGGAGTACACCAGGGATGATTTGCTCTTCAGACACCCACTGACACCTCACGGATGTCACGCTGGCTCCTGTGTCTCTCAAAGCCTCAACCTCCCTCCCATTGATGGTCACCTTCTGCCCATATTTCTTAGTGTTAGAGGGCAGTAAGGTTTCCTGGACCATCTCTTGGTCTCCTAGAGAGACAAGGGTCATAACCGCTAACTCCCCCCAATCACTAGAAACCAAATCCCCTCCCAAAGCTACACTAGCTAACGCTGGGGTGGGGGCACCAGTGGGTGCTTGCTTCTTCTTGGGACATTTTGGAGCTATGTGGCCCACCTCATTGCAGTGATAGCAGGTAGGTGGGCCCCTGTTGTCTTTATTGTCCCGCCTGCCCTTAGAGGGCCATGGCTGCTTAGGTTTGGGGGTTTGGGATTCCTTTCCCTGGGAACTATTTTGGGGCCCTTCTGAGAACTCCTTTTGGTTACCCTTGTCCCCCCCACTCTTCTGCTGGGGACCCTGCCCACCTTTGGCTGTGGTACCCACAATTCCTCTGTGGACCCTGGTACTGGTCCAGCGGTCCGCCTCCTTAGCAAGCTCAATGGGGTCTGTCAGCTTGCTGTCTAAAAGATGCTGGCGCAGCTCTGGAACACAAAGACTACTCAAGTGCTCCCAACTGATTAAATGCAACAACCCCTTAAAATCAGTTACTTTACTGCCCTTCATCCAACCTTCCAGTGCACGCGAGTACAAATTCACACACTCCATCCAAGTCTCAGACTCTTTCTTCTTGGAGTTCCTAAACTGCAGTCTATACTGCTCTGGGGTAAGGCCATACCTGAGACATAAGGCCTCCTTCATATTGGGGTAGGTCATGGCACCTGCTAATTCTAAGGGCTCTAGAGCACTCCTCCCAGATGCCTCAAAATGTTTCCACAGGCCCGCCCCCCAATGCTGATCAGGCACACCATTCATCTTCAATGCAATTTCATACGAAGTGAACCAGGCATAAATATCCTCACCCCTATGGTAATTCTGTACCAGGTCCTTGGGAATATATACTTTACCCCCATGCACTGGCTGCGCGCTGCCACCATTAGAACTGGCATCCACCTCCTTGGCTTTAAGATCCAGTTCTCTCATGCTCAACTCATGAGCCAAAAGCAATTTCTTCTCTTCTAAGGCGCGGGCACTTTTGCTCTCCTCCGCCGCCTTTTCTCTCTCTTTATCCATTTCAAATTGCTTCATTTGCATTCTCATTTTCATGACTTCCAATTCATATTCTCTTACTCTCTGATTTTCTTGTAACTCTTCTGGGGTGAGGCCCCTACCGGAGTGGTTGCTGCCAGCTCCTGAGCCTACTCTGCCCACTGGCAGATCTTTGATTTGAAAACCATTTTCTACATCCACATCATCTTCTCCCTCTTGTGCCTCCCAATGGGCCATCAAGATTTTCTGCAGCTCCTCCTTTCTGTAGGCGCTTTTTATGGGGCACTCAAACTCAAGGCAGAATTTCCTAAGTTGCTCAACTTTGTATGAATACAAATCTCCAATGGCAAACTCCATCTCTACTTCTGCCTCTTTACTGGGTGCCTTCCCATGCACAGACATGATGTGTTGAAGAGTTACTCAAAAATAGAAAAATCAAAACCAAAAACCAGTAGTATGCGGTGGCGTAGTGGTCTGCACTCACTAGTGATGTACACCAATTACTGTGGGTCAAGTACAAATACAAGTTCAAATCCCACCGCCTGACCACCAATGTTAGATCTGGGGGTCTCTAGTTGGCAGAGGTAGGTACCACTGTCCAAATAGGGACCCTTGCTTCTAGTCAGGACAAGGAGATAACTCTCTGAGATAACCCCTGCTCGCCCTCTAGGTAGCTTGGCCTGAGCAGTCTAGGCTAATCAGAGGCAATGCGTAAAGTATTTGTGCCAACACTCACAGTAACACAGTGAAAACACCACAAACTGATTCCACAACAGTTTAGAAAAATAAAGGTATTTATTCTAAAACTACACAAGACCAAAACGATAAAAATCCAACATACACGGTTCAAGAATATGGTTTCAAAGAGTTCTTAAGGTTGCGTTAAAGTTCTTCAAGTTGCGGTAAAAATAAACCACAGTTGCGTGAAAAGTTCACAGTTGCGTCACGTTTACTCACAGTACCTTTAGCTGCAACAAAGTTCCAAAAGCAGAAGCTGGTGCGGTGGAAAACAAGCGATGCGTTGCTCCTGAGACCCTGGGGAGGCGATGCGACAGCCCCGCTGCAGCAGCGGGCGTGTTGCGACGAATCCGGTCTGTATGGGGAGGAAGGCCAATTGTATGGATTCCGGTGCGTAGGTTCCGTAGGAAGTCTGTTCTCGCAAAGGCACGATGCGACGATCTCGTAGGTGCTGCGACGATCTCCGGGGCGACGATGCGCGGTCCAGCGGTGATCCTTTCTCTCGCAGCTCCTCGATGCGATGATTCTGCGACGACACTCGCAGCGACGTGATGCGGTCCGCAAGCAAGCGGTGCGGCGTTCTCACCCAGCGACGACAGGCTCTGCGACGATACTCGCAGCGATGTTCGATTCTCCCGCACCGGTCTGGTGCGTCCCGCAAACGGAGGATGCGACGTCTCTGGCAGCGGCGTCAGGCGCTGCGACGATCTCGACCTCCGTAGCGGCGGGAAACTTCTCGCACTGTCGGGGATGCGCTCCGCAAGCGAGCGATGCGACACTTTTCAATTTCAAAAGTCTCTCAAGCTTTAGTCTCAAGCTTCCCAGCACAGGTCCAACCTCCAGAGGCCCCACAACTGGATCAAGCACTCTAGGAGGGACAGAACTCACTCAGCAGAGTTCAGGGAAGCTGGGGGTGAAGTCCTTTTGTTCCTGGGACTTCAAAACAGGGAGCCAGCTCTTCTCAGGCCCTTGGAGATTCCTTTCAAGACAGGGGACACAGCTCACAGCAAAGTCCTTCCCCTCTCCTTGGCAGCAAAGCAACAGCAGGTCAGTCCAGCAGAGCAACAGCAAGACAATCTTCCTTCTTCAGAGTCAGCTTTCTCCTTGGCAGAGGTTCCTTCTTGATTTCCAGGATGATCTAATTTTCTGTTGTCAGGGGTCCTGTACTTATACCCCTAAAGTCTTTGTTCTCTTGGTGCATGTGGGCCCTGTGCCCGGTCTGAACCAGTTCTGGGTGGATCCTGAGCACTTTGTTTTGGTGGCTGCATCTTTCCTTTCAGAGTGAGGGGCAGGGTCCTCAGCCGCCCAGCAGGGGGGTGGAGCCAGCATTGTGGAAGGCAGGCACAGCCCTATTCAGCCCAGGTGCTAACTCCTCCCACCACTCAAGTCATTCAGCCTAGTGCTGACTCATCCATCCTGCCGGGGAGTTCCCCAGCCCCTGTCACTCACAAACCAGACAGTCAATACACAAACAGGCCCAGGCACACAGAAGGTTCAGACAAGAGAACAGCAACTTTCTAAAAGTGCTGTTCTCAAACACAGGATTTAAAAACAACCTTTCCTAAAAGATGTGTTATTAAATTCTGAGTTCAGGGATACTAGATACTTATGTCCTATCTTGTTCCTATGGAAAGAAATGCTGTTAACCACTGTAGCCAGCATCCCCCATGTTAATCTATGGAGCAAGATAGCCTTACAATAGTGAAAAACGAAAATGGCTGTAATTCACTACCAGAACATGTTACCTGCACCAGTACATGCTCTACCTTTTACATACACTGCACCCTGCCCAGGGGGGTACCTTGGGCCTTCCATAGGGGTGACTGATGTGCACAAAAAGGGAAGGGTTAGGCCTGGTCAGTGGGGACACTGACCAGGAGGACATGGCAGTTCTAAACTGCCCATAGGCACTGCAGTGGCAGGCCTGAGACACCATTTTAGAGCTACTCATGTAGGTGGCACAATCAGTGCTGCAGGCCCACTAGTAGCATTTGTCATCACCAGCCCTGGCACACCCAGTGCACTTTACTAGGGACTTCATGGTGATACAAATATGCCAAACATGTATATTCAATCAGAATAACAATTTACACAGGGAGCACTTACACTCTGGCACTGGTCAGCAGTGGCAGAGTGTCCAAAGCATCTAAACCAGCAAAAACGAAATCCAGCACAGCATCAAAAATACAGGAGGTAGAGGCAAAAAGATAGGGGAAACCACGCCAAAGATGCCAGGTCTAACAGTAATGTTGGCTTATACTCAATTGGAATATTACATTTACCTTTAAGTCCGTAGTAAAGTGACACTACTAGTGGCTGGGGCCTGTATATTAAATGCTACTAGTGGGCCTGCAGCACTGACTGTGCCACCCACTTAAGTAGCACGTTAAACATGTCTCAGGCCTGCCACTGCACCCTGTGTGTGCAGATTTAAACTGCCATATCGACCTGTCAAATTAGCTCCTTTGCCAGGCCCAAAACTTTTTTTTATACATGTAAGTCACCCCCCAGGGTGCTGTATTTAAACTTTAGGCAATTTACTTTTAAGTTTGAAATGTCCTGGTAGTGAAAATCTCTTAAATTCGTTATTTACTACTGCATGGCCCAACTTCCCCATAGAATAACTTTGGAACTACCATATTACATTTAATAAGCTGTCATTTCCAAATGGGACCACGTTACCATCTCATGTTTGGTGTCTTTGTAATTGTATTGATAAATCCTAACATATGGTGAAGTTTATTTTTAAATTTTAGTTTTGAAAATGCCACTTTTAGAAAGGTGTCATTTTCCTGTGTTAACCACTTAGTGCCTGCAGCCTGTCTCTGGGCGCCATGACTGGGTGTAGTTGACAGTTGGGAATTGTGTATTCCTCCTAGACAGCCACACACAATAGAGGACTTAGGTGTACCTGGATGGCCCATCACTGGTAGGACGGGAGGGAGGAGCTGGACAGAGCCCTAGTTACACTTGAATAGGCTTTTTTCCTGCCTCGACACAAATGGCTGCATACCCCATGAAGTTAGTTTGGTGCCAGGGCGGAGAAGCAGGACACCTGTGTACCTCAAAGTGAAGCTTCTAGAAGCTTCTCTCCCACTTCAAAGGCAAAACTGTCTATAAATATTGGACCTCAGACACCAACCCTTCAGTACATTTCTGGACCTGTTGATACTCTACCAGGAAGATAGACAGCTGTGCTACTGAAAGGACTGCCACTCTGCTGGAATGCTGACCTGATAGAATTGTAGCCTTGGTGTGCTAGCCTTCTGCCTGCTGCTTTCTTGGGTGGGAGAGAAGGACTGCACCTGCATCTCTTGAACCCAGACACACAGAGTGACTCCAAGGCTAGATTTTTGGCCTCCTGTCCTGAAGACTCAGGGTCATAACAGGCTTCCGACAATCCTCACGTGGACTCTGCCATCTGTGACTCTACCCTGCAAAGTGGTGCAACCTCAGTTCTGGACCCTTAGGAGAGGGCCTGATGTGCTTTGACAGTGTATTCTGTAGAACCAACAAATCTCCGCTGGTGGATGGAGCAACCTGAAGCAGAACCAACATAGCCGCTGCTACGTGTATCGGACCCATTGTAAAGACCTGCATCACCTCCGAAGCCTCTTTGGAAATGCCGCTGCGGACACATCCTCAGCTCAGGCCCCTGCAAACCTCATTGACAGCAGCTTTGACGACGATGCCTGGCTTTGCATTTCAGCTTAACAGCTTCTCAGAACGTATGCATTACCAGGACTGCACTTGACATCCTCAAAGCCAGAGTTTGCATCGCAAGCCTTTGTTGATGGAATCGTTAATGATGGCGGAGGACCTCGAATAGCAGTCATGCTGCACATTGGAACCGATGCACCACTTCAGCTGCTTGACGTATCTTCCATGCGGATCCTCACAAAGCACTGCAAACCAAGAATTACAGTACTTTGTTCAGCAAGTCAAATCAGGTCCCTGGAGCTGGCCCATGCGCCATCACGGTCAGCCTGAACTTGTGACTGTGTCGAGTTCGGCGCAACCAGATATCCCCAATTGGCACTTTGTGATTTCTGGTGCTATTTTTTACTAAAATCTTTAAAATTGCAAATTTCCTGTTCTTCTAATTAGATCTTTTTCAATTTGGTCTTGTTATATTCATTAAAAAGTATTCTATTTTCCTAACTTGGGGTGGGATCCATTTGAGATGTGTTTTCACTTGTTTAAACTGTTGAAATAATACTTTACACATTGCCTCTAAGTTAAGCCTGATTGCTCTGTGCCAAGGTACCAGGGGGGGTGAGCACAAGGTAATTTGGAGTTTGCGTGTGCCTTGCCCTGACAAGGATTGTGATGGTGCTTGACCAGGGCTCACAACCCAGTCAACCAACAACCCAATATTTTATAATTGTGGATTGCCCTTTAGTTGTTCCAGCACTAAACAACTCCTCCTTCTGCCTACATAGGCACAAAACAGCAAAGGGTTGCAGATCAAACCAAGTTAAGGTTTGCTCCCTTCCTCCCACCTCTATTCACAATGAGGGAGCTACTGTACTTTGTCCTGAACTAGTGATTGTGTTCAAACCCACTGGTGGATAAAGACATGATCAGAAGGATAATCAATCAAGCAAACAATTGACATGTTTCATTATCAATATGAGCACTGCCTCTGACATGTTCATTTCTATATGTATTTATTTAAGGTATTTATAAAGTGCACAATCACGCCCTAGGGGATATCAGGGTGCTAAACCTCATATTTGCCCATCTCCATCCATCTCAAAATCTGTTAGAGTGGAAACAGCCAAGTCTTCAACATTCTCTGAAAGATTAACAAATCTGAAGTCAAATGTAAATTAAGAAGCAGGTTATTCCGATGGGCGACAGCCAAGAATTTAAAGGAGTGACCACCCATTGTAGATTTCTTAATTCACCTGCTATATACCAAAGCCAAATAGCAGAACTGAGAGCATGTGCTGGCTTATAAAAAGTGACTCTGTCATGTAGAATTGCTGGGCAATTGTTATAAAGTGCTCTATATGCATGATAAACTATCTCTTACGGACTGGAAGCCAGTGAAGCAAATTAAGACAGGCAGAAGCAGAGGTCATCTGGGCCTGTTACAAATCAGTCTTGCTTCTGCAATTTGAATGATTTGAAGGCATGTAAACAAATAGTCTGTCATACCAACATGCAATGTATTCCCATTGTCTAACCTACTCATAATCAAAGCATGAAGAATATTCCTTCACCAAACTACCGGGATCTACCAAAATAGTCTGCAAAGAATGTGTTGAAGTCCAAAACCGCTCCTAAACATAGCATTAACATCATCCTGCATTGAAAAAGAGTCATCAACCAGAAAGCCCAAAATATATGAAACCTGTTTTGGCCTGCCAGGGTGCAGAGCCTAACAATGAGAGCCAACCAGAGACATTCCAGATATTGCAGGCCTCACTAAATACCAAACTGTCTGTTTTGTTTGCATTTAATTTTAGATAGTGCACCTACAACTACCTTGCTACTGTCAAGAGGCAGCATGTTAAGTTCCCTTGTATCTCAGTATGCTTATCCTTGATGGAAATAATCAGCTGAGAATTGTTAGAAAGTCAACCTCTTGCCCTCATCAACCCCATTCTTTGCTGAATGATACTGGTATTACCTGACTCTGACTGGCTGCGACTCTGCTGTTGCCTGGCGTAGCTCACGTAATGACTAGCTTGGCCGTGTATCCTTTCACACTTGTGCCTGCCCACCATTGCATCAGATGCGGACATCAAAATTGCCTGAAGTAAGAGGAGCACACCAAAAGAAGGCTTGAAAAGTGTTTAAACTCACTACTGCTTGCCCCTAGTATGGAAACGTCTTGGGAAGCAAAACCCTTGATGGCAGGGTAGTGCAGCTCGGTGATTATCAGCTCCCCGAGGTGGGTGTATGAGGTGGAGCAGGCATGCAGCATTGCCTATGGCCCCAGTAAAGCTGCTAGAAACTATAAAGGAATGAATTGCCTACAAAATTGCCTATAAATTTGAACAATCATTGGCTGAGAAGGCTGATAAGTCTGTAGAAATTTAAAATCCGTGTGGCTGCAGGAACAGGAGAGAAAATAACCCACAGGCACAGCAGAGGTAAGTGAAAGTGTTTTTACTAAGTATTTCATTAAGTAAGCTACTGAGTAGAGTAAAGTAATCAAGCATTAGAAAGTGCTAAAAGGTGCCCCTGGTAGGGTGTAGGAGAAACGTGCTGTGCATCAGGGGGAATGGCACCAGGCAGAATCAAAATGCGGCAAGGGAATGGCCCATTAACAGATACCACAACGAGAAATTATCCCACAGATGAGGGAGAGGCACCTTAAGAGAAAAAGGGAAAGAAAACACACCAGATCAACAGCAGGATACTCCATGAAAGCCATCAGCAAGATGAGAAGGGAGGAGGACTGCTCACTAAATCCATCAAGGACTTTGTGGGCAAACACATTAAAATAAAAGATCTACTGCTGAGGCCTGGTGCAAGTGAGGACAAGCAAGAATAAATGCCCAAATCGACATTGGGTCTGACAGCCTGAAGCGACTAGACTTACTTTTATCCTTCATAAATGATCAAATAATACCAAACCAAAGCATATTTTCTTCCAACCCAAGGTTGTCCTCATCACCACGATTATTTACCCCCGAGCAAGTGGAAGTTTACATCAACCTTCAAGAGAAGGTTGGAACTATAGAACCATGCTATTCAGGGTTGGTGGGTAATGAGTTTGAGTAGCGGGGCAGACTAAAAGCCTGGAGCCACACCCGGAAATTTCAAATGAGGAAACGGCATGCTCAGTACCTAACTCCACACCCAACCAGAGATTTCAGCATCCCCATCATCAACTATGCTGGATTTGATGGTGATTTTACATAAGACACTGCAAGGAAGTATCTTTGATGAACAATGATATATTGAAATCTCAAAAACATCAGTTGTAGATCATTGTGGATGAACGTAAGCAAATTTTGGAGCATATACCATCTATTGTCAGACCACTAGGGAGTGAAAATGTGAAAAATGTAAACAGGGCGTCAGGAGAGACAGCTATACATTCAGCAGGGGCTCACAATATATCTTGAGGTGCCCAATGCTAATAAAGAAATCTGGAGAGTAAACTAGATATAGACAATATAGACCTAGAGCAAGGAGGGTGGTGAAGTCTACAAAAGGGATGGCAAAATAACTGGAAGTAAAGAACATCGCTAGTGTCATTGTCAGTGTTAGAAGAAATAAGAAACCAGAAAATCCACATCCAAAAAAGACCTCCTGGAAAACCAGAAAGAGCTGAATAATAGAATGAGGGATGAAGAAGGAAAAGCAGGAAAGAAACTACAATGAAGATCTAAAAAGAATGAGAGTAGAGTACAGGAGAATGGTGGCCCGAGCAGAGTAAAAAGGAAGGACAATGCGATGGAACGAGGAGCGATTAGTAGTAACTCAACAACATGGGGGAAGGAAGTGGCGAGTAAGAACCTAGAAAGAACCCAGGATAAGGAAAAAAAGGAGGGAAGAAGTTTGAGGCTGTACCTCAAAGCATCACATTATAGGGAAGGGGGGGACAAGATATATCCCTTAAATCGATCACAGCTATTGCTAACCTTCTCTAAATGAGCCAGCCTAAGAGAGATTGGGACAAATGACCTTCGCCAAGTAGGGTTTACACAAAATAAAAATGGGAAGGAGACCACCAAAGTATTGATGTATTTTGGTTTCGTAAAATCCACATTAAAAATAGCAGAAAACGAGCAGCAGAAGGAAGGAATAAGGCTAGAACTACCAATAGAGGGCAATCACGGATTAGCATTCCTGAGTAATCAAGTGCGTTTACGGGAAAGACAAATAAGACTAATTGTTCAGGACCTGAAAGGAAAGAAAGGTATGGAAATCACAGTATCTGGGGGGAGGATAGTAAAGGGTTGGAGTAATGAAAACTGTGTAGGTAGGTAAATGAACCATACTCCACCAGCCCAGGAAGAAGAGGGGTGGTTAAGTGAAATAGATTCGGACATCAGCTCATTGCACAGCCTTGGGATTCTTTTTTGGACTATAAATGGCTTCAACAAAATATCAAAATCATATACCTATGAGATTTTGTGTCTGCATAGATGAAACCCCGATGATAGAAGGATATGTGCCGATTCATAAGTCTGCAACAAAAAGTCAGCAAGGACGCCCTGTAGGGTGTATATCCACCCTGATATCTAACAGAATAGCTAGGAAGGTGACACCTCTATCAGTAATATGCAAATGGCTGGTAGCATGCAAAGTGGAGCTCCGGGACCCATAACCCATGAATGAAAAGTTGGTAATAGTTAATGTCTATATACGGAAGTCGATCTGAGGAGTATAGGCTACAAATGGGAAGGATAAAGGAGAATGTTGGCTGCTTGAGTGAAAGTTACCAGAAAGATATTTGTATATTGATGGGGGGATCTAAACCATAAATTAAACCCAAATAAAGTGGATAGATGGTCCAAAGAAATGTTGAAATAAAAAAAAATAAAGGTGGCAAATTTCCCTAAAACTAAACTATCTAAATGGGATATAGTTCTTGGAAAATATCTGGGTTCCAAAGGCCTAGTTTGTTTAAACACACGCGTAGGCGAGGATTGCCCAGCATGACAGACATTTAAGGTTGGTCAGCAATTATGCCCAATTGATTATATGTATATGTGTGCTTTGAACTTGGATAAAATAAGGGATTTACACGTGGGTCCTGAAGAGGAAAGTGATCTCCATCCTCTAAAATTTAATTTGCTGAGCGGAAAAATGATGCTAGATGGATAATCCAAAACAACGGAACACTAGATTAACAGAAGAACATATGGAAAAATTGTCAAATCTCCAGCTAAATATATCATTAAAGGATGCTTCGGAAGCACAACCTGAGTGGTATGAGAATGTAATTGGGCAAGTGTTACAGTGCCTTAGAGTAGTCTTAAAAGGAAAGGGAATACGGAATACAAAATTCCGGAACAACTAAAGTAAGAAAAACAAATGGTTTACTGAGGAATGTAGGATTCTGAAGGCGCAGTTAAGGAAAGGGGAAAGAAATATCAAAATAAGATATGAAACAGAAAGTCATATTGTGCTGATGAAGTTAGGCAAAGGTATAAATCTTTAATCAGAGACCAGAGAAGAGAACATGAAGAGAGGTGTTGGGGACGTATTATAGAGGCAATAGAAACTAAAAACATAAAACTTTTCTGGAAACTTGTACAAGAAGGACCAGGAAAAAGGCAGGATTGATGATCTGTGTAGTAGACAAAGA
This sequence comes from Lissotriton helveticus, assembly GCF_964261635.1. Lineage (NCBI taxonomy): Eukaryota > Metazoa > Chordata > Amphibia > Caudata > Salamandridae > Lissotriton > Lissotriton helveticus. The sequence continues at coordinate 822,529,695 of NC_136057.1, forward strand.
AGCTTGGGTGGATCATCTGGAAGAGATATATGGTATAAAAGAAGGCCGAGTGGGGAAACAAGTAACCCTTTGGGAGAAAGCGAGTGAGTAACATCAGAAATATAATCCAAAGACTAACCCTGACTCGGGAATCTGGACCCGATAATATGCCTACAATAATCATAAAACCTCACCAGGACAGGTGGTCTGAGTTATTGTATAAATTATTTGATAAGATTTTGGATACAGGGATTATACCTGAAAACTGGAGAGGCGCTATCATCAGGCTGATACACAAAAAGGGAGGTATAAAAAAGCTAAAAAAAAACGATAGGTTGCTCTATCTTATTGATGTGGCCGAAAAGGTATTCGCAAAAATAATCTTGGGAATGTTAAAGGTTGGGGCTGATTTGAATTGTATAGTGCCACCAGAACAGGGGGGTTTTAAGGAACAACACTCGACAATTGACCACTGCTTTTTGCTCTGGTCCATTGCATGTAAGTCTCTTGAGCAGAGAGGGAGTCTGTTATGCTGTTTTGTAGACTTCTGTGCAGCTATTGATCTGGTATATAGAACCTGCCTATGGGAGGCACTGGAAAAACAAGACACACCAAAAGATCTTCTAAGGCTAATCCAGGATCTATATAGGGTCAACTGGGCCCAGGTCATTAAAGCCACAGAGGGGACTCTAGCACAAAAAAATACAAATTAATAACGGGTTGAGACAAGGAGTGTGTATTAGCCCCTTTACTCTTATCCTTATTTGTTGCCGATCTGCCAGTGACCTTAGCTGCTGCAAACAGATTTAGCCCTAAAATGAGTGGTAAACTTGTGGCATGCCTTCTGTATGCAGACGATCTCATGATTCTAGACCAAACAGAAATAAGCCTGCAAAGGAAATTAGATACATTTGAGGATCAATGTAGGTGGAGAGAAATTGTGGTAAATATGGATAAAACAAAGATGCTGTGCTTTGGGAAGACTTAAAGTAAATTAAATTGCCACCTAGGCTCGGAGAAACTGGAATTAGTCAATGAATATAAGTATCTTGGAGTCTGGTTTGAGTGGTCCTTGAAATGGAAAGCAGATTTAGAGGCACTGAAGACAAGGGCTATAGCCTCAGTGAGTGGCCTGAAAAAATTCAACAAGGACTTTGGAGAAATGTCATACAGATCAGTCCTAAAGGCCTATGTAGCAATGATCCAGCTGCAATTGCAATAAGAAGCCGAGCTGCTATAGATTAGTGCCAAAAATAGGTGGGATGCAGAGGAGGGGATGTGTTTGAAGTATTTAATGTCACTACCCAACTCTGCCATGATCCACGAAATAAGACTAGAAACTGGCATGATATCTTGGAATAAACTTGCTGCAAAAGCACTGATAAAATTCTGGGGGAAGTTGAGCAGGGAGGACATACAGAAAGTTTCTCAGTGGTGCAGGAATGAAATTGTGCAAAGTTAATTAAAGAGGGCAAAAAGTGTTAGGATGAAATTGGGGGCCATCTGTGAATTTATGAAAGTATTTTTGCTCCTACAGAACCTACAAATTGGAATCTCCAAGAGTGAGTTAAAATCACTAGGCAAAGACCTGTCCCATGAATGAGACTATGATTACTTAAGTGGGAAAATAATCGGTACATTTTAAGTTAAATTCATGGCAGAATAAAGCAGATTTCCCATATGTGGATATCCTACCGAATCAACTGCTAAGAAGTGAGGATTTGAGAGTAAGAATTGGACTCAACCCCTGTAAGACAAGTGATATGATAAAAATGATTAATACAGGAGGAAATTGCACTTCTGGCCTGAACACTAAGGGGTTGATTACGATGCTGTTCGTAAGGGCTGCCATTTGGATTCGGGGTTGCCGAATCCGATTCAAAACCCTTGTTTCTGACTGAATCGTACGCAGTTCCCAATGACCAATTTCAATGACCGTGACCCATTAGGGATGTCCAAAACGGTTCCAAAAGGCATTAAAAATGGTTGCCTCTTTAGAAGCCGAATGGTACAGCTCTATGGACTCATTTTCAGAGCGAGAGATTACAATGACCGTTTCGGACAGCTGTTCCAAATCGGTTTCTCCTGAATGAATCGGCTGTCAGAAACTATCTTTGGGGGCCCATTGCAGGCCCCATTCATTTGGGCCTTCTGAATGGGGCCCTTAGGGGTACCTGAGGGACCCCCTTTCCAACCATGCCCAATGTGACAAGCACCAAGGGTAGCCCGCTACAGTGTGCACGATTTTCCCCACCCACCCCTTTCTTCAATGGGAGCCTGTGTATTCATTTGGAACACAACTCCCATTTAAGTCAGTGGGAGTCCAACTGAATCATATCCAGATGCATCCGGATGCATGCAAATCGCTTGGTCGGACTCCCCCAATTCGAGTTGTTCGGAAAACCTTCCGGGACCGAGTCGGTAGTAGTGCTTTCCGGACAAGATTGTAATCGGCCCCTAAATGTGATATGTTGCATATTCTGTTGGACTGCTTAAAAATCGAACAACAAGGATACCATTTTTACTCCCAATATTTTGGAAACATGGGATTATGACCAGTAGGCGTGCTGCAGAACTTTTAACTGAAATGCACTATTTAGACATAGCATGTGCCATTGGGAGATTCATGAGGGCAGTCAGCACAGTGATCATTGAGTTTTAGTATCCATGAGGTTTTATGTATTTTATGAGACTATATTAGATATTTCACTTGAAAGCATATTTTTAATGGGTAAATTTCTTATAGTTTTATCAGATGAAATTGACCGCCGTTTATGTATTTGTTGTTTTCCTTTAAAAAATGTTCTAGAAGGCATTTTATAGTGCAATGGACATAAATTGTTGTATTGTTTAAAGGCCATCGGTCTAAATAAACATATTTTTTGATTGATTGATTGATTGATTGATAGAGTCTGATGGTATACTGGGCTCTGCTAACCAAGCTCAGGGCCAGTGCTATGTGTAAAAAGGTATGTGTAATAGAGTGCACTTACAGTTGACAATGACAGACCTTATAGGTCCCTAATAGATAATAGGGCCAGAAGGTGCAATCTACCTATAAGGGGCATGGCGGTTTAGAGGCACTCCAGATTTCCTGCAATTGCATAGGTGTGCAGCTGTGGGCCTGCTGTGTTTTTAAAAGCAGCTTGGCCTTGCAGAGTGTCTTTAAAAGTCAAACTTTGGTGGAATGGGCACTTTAAAGGTGACAATCCACCTTTTCTTATGTATTAGCTACCCCAAGAGTTTCCCCTAGGAGAAATTAGTTAGAAAATGATCTAACCAAATGATTGGATCAATTGACTGAATCATCAACATGTTTAGATTATTGAATAATAGTTCAAGAGTGTGCCCTGCCTCGTGTTGGACCCTTTATCCACTGCTTTAACTTTAGAATCTGCATCTCGTTCTCCAACATCCTACTCAATGAAGGAGTGGTGTTATGGTTCTTGGTGTTTGTGCTGCTGTTGGTGTTCTGTACTGATAGTTTTCAAGTGACAGAGAGGCTGGATGTTGCAGATGGTGGGTGCGGTGATACTGCTGCTGGGTGAAACATGACTATCAGCCATCACCACTATGTACCACGATGTCGGCTGATCTAGTGAAGACACATCCAATATATCAAACACTTTTCTGTAGTATTGGCTTAAAATCGTGCCAAGATGGATGCTTTTTTGGCTCTGTATGTCTTTTATTGTAAAGTGCTCTATCACCATGGCAGGATCGAGTTGTGCTATCGCAAAAACTGAAAATAAATAAATAAATGAGGTACACCGGCTCGTTTGTTCACAAGTTATTATCGGACTTCGTACACTCCTTTGGTGTTTAGCTTCTGACTTGCTTTATAGAAGTACATTGCCATTATTTGCAAACAATAGGATGGAACCAAGTCTACACTGGCAATGAAAAATTAAGGTTCAGACTCAAAGTGTATGTACAGGGAGGCTTACGACACAGATAGAAAAAAGTCCTTGTCTCCCTGAACATACAATGTCAAAACGAAAGTCAGAGTTGTTCTTTTCCTTGCGTTTGTCACTGCTAGAGCCTTATCTCTCAAACATCCAGATAACTAAAATGTCTTATCTGTGATGAGCGGCGTATGAAACTAAAACTGCTGAGGCTGGCAGACCCTGCAAATTGTCTCAGTTTTCACATTTTGAATACTTAAAGTGAATGTTCATTGATCTTGTGTCCAATAATGCTGCTGAAGGTTTCATTTAATGGCTACAGTGCCTATTTCAACTGAATTTAATTTTGCGTGTGATTCACATCTAATTTATTGAGCTCCGTGGTTTAGTTTGTAACATTTTAGACACTTTATATGGAAAACGAGGGTTAGATTACCTTTTAGGTCAAAGGTGTTTAAGGCAACCATGCTAGGAAATGAAAAATGTGGGCAACATGGATGTCAATTAAAACAGCATGCTTCTCTAAAGTTTCATGCAGGAAACAAGTAAATAATACAGTATGTAGGTGATGGAATGCTGAAAATAGAAGCATATCGGTTTTGAAGAATGGGATACCATAAATATGGCGCCAAGAGATTATTTCTTAGCTTCAATGAAGGCGTCCATAACCTATATATATATATATATATATATATTTAAAAAAAATATATATATATATTTATTTATATATATATATATATATATGTTTATTACCTACTGGCGGTCGCCAGTAGGTATATATAGTTAGGATTTTTTCTCTATGGGTTTTTTGAAAATTCTATGTCTAATAACTTTGGCGTTTGTGGACGGAATTGGCTGAAATTTTCAGGAAAATGGCACATTTTGTTTCTGAGCAGCCCCTGAAAATTGGGGGGGGTTTCGTCCAGGGGGGTCGAGAAAAAAGGGGGGTCCCAAAACGTGTTTTTAACATTGAGTTTTCCATAGGGCGGTTGGCCTCACTTTTAGCCCGAACGGCTGAATGGATTTGCACGAAACTTGGCAAAATTGTAGGGACTGGTAGCCCGATGTGCCTTTTGTAGGTCTCAATATATGTGCTCCAGTGGATTTTGGGAAATTAACGTTTAAAAAAAGATATATATCTGTAACAGCGGACCGGGCAGCGTCCCAGGACGCGTACTTTTCGCGCAACGGAGCTTTGTGAAGCGAAGCTGATTGGTTCTCCGGCGTCTGTCAACATTCCAAACAGTCCGTAGCGGCCGCCATCTTGTCTCTCGGTAGGATCGAGAGACAAGAGGAGGCCAAAGCGAAGGGGCAAATGACCATAAGGGGGAATAGTAGATCCTCGCTGACCCCCTAGGTTTGATGTGGAGGTTTTAAAAGGGCCCCGCGGGGCAAAAAAAAAAAATAATAATAATAATCGAACGGCTGAATGGATTTGCACGAAACTTGGCAAAATTGTAGGGAGTGGTAGCCCGATGTGCCTTTGCTAGGTCTCAATATATGTGCTTCAGTGGATTTTGAGAAATTAACGTTCAAAAAAAGATATATATCTGTAACAGCGCACCGCTTCGCGTACTTTTCGCGCAACGGAACTTTGCGAAGCGAAGCTGATTGGCTCTCCGGTGTCTGTAAACATTCCAAACAGTACGTAGCGGCCGCCATCTTGTCTCTCGGTAGGATCGAGAGACAAGAGGAGGCCAAAGCGAAGGGGCAAATGACCATAAGGGGGCATAGTAGATCCTCGCTGACCCCCTAGGTTTGATGTGGAGGTTTTAAAAGGGCCCCGCGGGGCAAAAAAAATAAATAATAATAATAATCGAACGGCTGAATGGATTTGCACGAAACTTGGTAAAATATTAGGGACTGGTAGCCCGATGTGCCTTTGCTAGGTCTCAATATATGTGCTTCAGTGCATTTTGAGAAATTAACGTTCAAAAACAAGATATATATCTGTAACAGCGCTCCGCTTCGCGGAGATAAAATTATATCTGTATTACCTAGCTGTTGCTAACACCAGTTAGCGACGGCTAGTAGGAGATAGCGACCATCTTGGGCCCCACTTTGCATGTGAGTGATATTTATCACTAATGACATGCAAAGTGGGCATGCCAAGATGTTAGCGACTGGAAACAGTCGCTAACATCGCTATCTCTTATTATCAACTTTTGGAAATATTCGAGATAAGCGCGAATATCTCCAAAAAGTAACAGCTGCCCTGAGCAGTTCTTAGCCATGTTATCCAATGGGAGGTGGATAACATGGCTAAGAGCATTAGCTCGGTAATGCATGAATATCGCTGAGTTTTCAGCGATATTAATGCATTGCGGTAGTTTTTTATCGTATTTGCGATAAACCTTGATAATAGCAAGGTTTATGTGCGATAATTTCTGACGGTAAAAAAATCTTTGCAATGCATCGTTAGGGATAAATATCGCTTAACTTTGGTAATATGCCCCAACGTCTGTTAACGTTCGATTCGAAGGAAATCAGGAAGTGTTGAAAAACATTGTCTGCGCCATCTTGTCTTTTTTCAAATGCCACACTTTTGTCGTGCACGGCAGCCATTTTAGATGCCTTGACCAGACCCACTCTGTGCACGCTGTCGATCCTTAGCATGGCTCCCCACCCTCGCAAGCATCTCACCCAGGCAGTGGTCACCCCCGCTCTCTGTCTTATGCATGGGTAATAAACCTCCCCCCATCTGCGCTGCTCTTCCCTGAGAATCACACCCTGTGCCCGCCCGACACCTCCCTTTCGCCCTATTCACTACCGCACCCTCTGACACTCCTTTTCCTCTGTGTCCGATTGTCCATGCCGGTCCTAGGCTATCAGCTAGCCCTGCAGATGTAGTTTATGGCCACAGCTGTAAAGAATCACCCCTCTTCAAAGGAGTTATAGTAGATCAAGGCCCACACTCGATGAGATCCGTCACAGCAGAAGCGTTGCTATTATCTGAAAACCATCCTGTATTGTGATTGGGGAGGGGACCGAGCGTGAAGCGGTAGATTCCAGGGATGACTCTTTGTACATCAAAGTTTTTACAATTATGTGTCACATTAAAAATATATAGCACTCCGACAAAGTAGTAAGAATATAAAACTTTAATAATTTATAAATATATACAAGAAAACAAAAATAGTAATAACATATAAAAAATTTTAGGGAAAAACAACGAAGTAGCGGTCGGCTGTGCGAATAGTCCCAACGCAGCACAACGTCCAGATTTCCGGCGTGGGGCGTCGCGGGGGGTGGGTCATCAGTAGCAAACTGTTGTGCGAATAGTTCCAAGGCAGCAGAACGCGCCGAAATCTAGATGACACGAAAGTGATGTCTAGTAAGTTGCCACCCAGCAAATAAAGGTGTGGGGCGTCGCGGGGGGTGGGTCATCAGTAGCAAACTGTTGTGCGAATAGTTCCAAGGCAGCAGAACGATGGCACCAAGGTGATGTCCAGTAAGTTGCCGCACTGGTTTTGGTATCCTACAATGCTGCTCCGAATAACGGCGTGGGGCACCCCGGGGGAGGCGGTGTGAACGGGCCTCTCCAGGTGGAGTGTCATCTGTTGTAGTGGGGCGCCCCTTTACCGTTTCAGTTGCCATTCCGTCCGTTTTTGGTCCACTGTGTCAAAAGCCGCAATTCAGCTGAGTTGCGCCCACTCTTGCAGTGCAGCGATAGGCGGCTGTCACAGGACTCTCAAAATGGCGGCAGGCTCTTTCCTTTTTGGGCCTGGTCCACTGAAATGGCCCTGGGACACCTTGGAAATCGGACGCTTGTCTGCTAGGTCTTGGACCCCATTCTCGAAAGCGTCCCCTCCGCATTGAGAATTCATCAAAAGTTTTGGGGGCCCCGACTCCTGCAGGCTTCTGGTGGGGAGCGGCTGCCATGATTGCTCGCGGAATGACCACGACGGAGCTACGAGATGGTGGTGCTCTCATGCTGACGCCAGCTTCAGTCTGAAACATCCAGAAACAAGGTGGGGCTTTCATCGTTTGGGAAAAAAAAAAAGTTTTCATCCAATGAAAAGTGTTGTTTTTAGGTCATATGATCAAGCCTTCCATCATTAGGAAACCAAAAGTAAAATGAACCAATGAAAAGTTTTATAAACAAGTCACATGACCTGTTATGCGGCATACGGTATAAAATGCGGAGAAAATACGTTGGCACGTGAGGCGGCGTCAGTAGCGGACCGATGTGCGAATAGGCCGAAGGCAACACAACGCGCCAAGATCCGGATGGCACCGAGGTGGTGTCCAGCAAGTTGCAGCACTGGTGTGGCCATCCTACAATGCTGAAAGTCGGCGTGGGGCGCCCCGTTGGCCTGTGAGTTTGCGTCAGTAGCGGACCGATGTGCGAATAGGCCGAAGGCAGCACAACGCGCCAAGATCCGGATGGCACCGAGGTGGTGTCTAGTAAGTTGCCGCACTGGTGTGGCCATCCTACAATGCTGAAAGTCGGCGTGGGGCGCCCCGTTGGCCTGTGAGATGGCGTCAGTAGCGGACCGATGTGCGAATAGGCCGAAGGCAGCACAACGCGCCAAGATCCGGATGTCACCGTGGTGGTTTCATAGTTGAGAGGCACTTCATCTGCAGTGGGGCGCCGAGATCCGGATGGCACCGAGGTGATGTCTAGCAAGTTGCTGTACTGGTGTGGCTATCCTACAATGCTGATAGTCGGCGTGGGGCGCCCCGTTGGCCTGTGAGATGGCGTCAGTAGCGGACCGATGTGCGAATGGGGCCAAAGGCAGCGCAACAATATTTTCGGAATAGAAGACACCACTAGGCGCTGAGATGTCAAGTTCCAGATGGCACCGAGGTGGTGTCTAGCAAGTTGTGGCACTGGTGTGGCCATCCTACAATGCTGAAAGTCGGCGTGGGGCGCCCCGTTGGCCTGTGAGATGGCGTCAGTAGCGGACCGATGTGTGAATGGGGTCGAAGGCAGCGCAACAATATTTTCGGAATAGAAGACACCACTAGGCGCTGAGATGTCAAGATCCGGATGGCACCGAGGTGGTGTGTAGCAAGTTGCCGCACTGGTGTGGCCATCCTACAATGCTGAAAGTCGGCGTGGGGCGCCCCGTTGGCCTGTGAGTTTGCGTCAGTAGCGGACCGATGTGCGAATAGGCCGAAGGCAGCACAACGCGCCAAGATCCGGATGGCACCGAGGTGGTGTCTAGTAAGTTGTCGCACTTCTGTGGCCATCCTATAATGTTGAAAGTCGGCGTGGGGCGCCCCGTTGGCCTGTGAGATGGCGTCAGTAGCGGACCGATGTGCGAATGGGGCCAAAGGCAGCGCAAAAATATTTTCTGATTTGAAGACACCACAAGGCGCTGAGATGCCAAGATCCGGATGGCACCGAGGTGGTGTCTAGCAAGTTGTGGCACTGGTGTGGCCATCGTACAATGGTAAAAGTCGGCGTGGGGCGCCCTGTTGGCCTGTGAGATGGTGTCAGTAGCGGACTGATGTGCGAATGGGGCCAAAGGCAGCGCAACAATATTTTCTACAATATTTTCGGAGTAGAAGACACTACAAGGCGCTGAGATGCCAAGATCCGGATGGCACCGAGGTGATGTCTAAGTTGCGGACCGATGTGCGAATGGGGCCAAAGGCAGCGCAACAATATTTTCTGAAGAGAATACACCACAAGGCGCTGAGATGCCAAGATCCGGATGGCACCGAGGTGATGTCTAAGTTGCGGACCGATGTGCGAATGGGGCCAAAGGCAGCGTAACAATATTTTCTGTATGGAAGATACCACTAGGCGTTGAGATGCCAAGATTCGGATGGCACCGAGGTGATGTCTAGCAAGTTGTGCCACTGGTGTGGCCATCGTACAATGGTAAAAGTCGGCGTGGGGCGCCCTGTTGGCCTGTGAGATGGTGTCAGTAGCGGACTGATGTGCGAATGGGGCCAAAGGCAGCGCAACAATATTTTCTGACTGACACCACAAGGCGCTGAGATGCCAAGATCCGGATGGCACCGAGGTGATGTCTAAGTTGCGGACTGATGTGCGAATGGGGCCAAAGGCAGCGTAACAAGATTTTCTGTATGGAAGATACCACTAGGCGTTGAGATGCCAAGATTCGGATGGCACCGAGGTGATGTCCAGCAAGTTGCTGTAGTGGTGTGGTCATCCTACAATGCTGAAACTCGGCGTGGGTCGCCCCATTAGCCTGTGAGATGGCGTCAGTAGCGGACCGATGTGCGAATAGGCCGAAGGCAGCACAACGCGCCAAGATCCGGATGTCACCGTGGTGGTTTCATAGTTGAGAGGCACTTCATCTGCAGTGGGGCGCCGAGATCCGGATGGCACCGAGGTGATGTCTAGCAAGTTGCTGTACTGGTGTGGTCATCCTACAATGCTGAAATGTAGTGGGGCGCCCCTTTACCGTTTCAGTTGCCATTCAGCTGAGTTTCGGCTGCTCTTGATGCTACAGCGACAGGCGGCTGCAAGAGGACTCTCAAAATGGCGGCCTGTTCTTTGGATTTGGGCCTGGTCCACTAAAATGGCCCTGGGACACCTTAGAACTCGGACGCTCGATTTTTTTTTCCTTTCCTGTACATGCAAAAAAAGGTAAATGCCCGGTACGTTACACGCTTCATCTGCCACGATGAACTCTCCAGAGGAACCGAAAAAAAATATAGTTGTGGTAACTATACCATGCATCGTCATATGGAGAGGTGGCACCAATTAATTATAGTGCTGCATAAAAGAGAGATTTGGAGGAGAACCCCTGACCTGCTAGTACATTCATCAAAGAAGTGGCACTGAGAGCTTCAGAGGCAAGGGAAACGGTCCCAAATATTTAGAAGAACTTTGGAAAGATTAAAATGACATGTTTAGATTGTGGCAAATTAATTTCATGTGGACAGATGAGTGTTACTCTAATAAATACAGCATATGAACGTCATCATAGTCGATGGTTGGTAGAGACATTTTGACTATATCCTGGACCTGCCCGTCCTCGCCCAAAATGGCGCCGGAATAAATGGGACTCGTAACTCCTTGTTGTGTACTGGTTGCAGAACCTTGAAATCACGAGATACGTATGCAGTTTTGAAGCACATGGCGGGCGGGGACGAGAATTGATTGAATATTTCGACATCCCTATTGATATTAAGTTCTGATGTGTTATTGATTACTGTACTGTTGAAAGTTCGAATTAACGTCACCCATGGTACTTGCCCGCAAATGTATATCTAGATAATTTTATTGTAACTGGCCCTGTCGTATTTTAATTATAAAATGTACGTCCACCGATTCCGTAACTGTTAGACACCTTAGTTCTTGCAACCTAATGGCCCGCCCGTTACGTTCTTCTACAGTGTAAATGTGTATTCATCATATACGATTACAGTTTGCTCTGTGGCAGGCCCACGTGGTTATAGGCTCGTATTTGTATAATGAAATTTTCACAATAAAGGTTTTTAAAAGAAAACATGGTAGTAGTATATACATTGGTAAAGTTTTTAATAATAGTCACTGTTTTAGAATCATTAAAAGGCAAGTGAAATAAAGCAGACCAATTACATGAAGGGTAAAAGGTATAATACGAAGGAACGCAGTAAAGATAAATGGTCAAGGGCTGTTGTGTTTTCTATTCCTGCAACATAAAGTGATCGATAAGAATCTCATATTCAGGCGTATCGGCGACTAAGACAGCAGGTCGACCCTCTTTTGCTCAACGGCTCCATCATGGGACGAAGAAACGCTCTTTTTCTCGAAAAAAGAATATATTTTACTTGCAGGACAGTTGTAAATTTTCCGGGAAAGTACATTAGCCTGGAACATTATAACATATATTTAAGAAAAAATAATGTTCGGAAGTAATAAAAAGCGTAATTTTTAGGTCATATGACCAAGCCTTTCATCATTAGAATAAGAAAAGTAAAATGAACCAATGAAAAGTTTTATTAACAAGTCACATGACTTGTTATGCTTACGTTACGCGCTGCGCGCCCCGGATGACTTCCGGATGCGCTAACGCGGCGCGTCATATGACGCATTACGCGACAACGCAGGTCCAGAATATAGTCAAAATGTGTCCACCAACCAGCGGTCGGAACACAACCCCTTTCAGCAGGCTAAATAGTTCTGTTAAATGACAACAGAAGGGACAGGCAACAAGAACCATTAGTCAAAGAGGGGAGGGCTAGTTCTTCTCTACCGGGTTACATTGGGGCGCTACCAGAACTGATCGAATTGGTAGTCTACAGTGTTTCTGGATGTTTCAGACTGAAGCTGGGGTTAGCATGAGAGCAGCACCATTTCGTAGCTCCGTCGTGGCCATTCCACAACCAATCATGGCAGCCGCTTTTTATCGTTATTTTGGGCGGGGTGGGTGGCGGAGCCGAGCTGTTTTGCAGCCATCATTGTGTGGAGTTCAGTTCATTTCACTAGTTTTGTATTTGTCGTGAGGGGTTGTTCCTAATGTTTCTATTTTAGCGAGGTCAAAAAGAGATCCCATTAGTGGCCTACTGATTTTGCTCGATTCCTTTTCTTTTTTTTTTACACGATTTTTCGTTATCTGCAAAGACTAAACAGAGTATTGCGACTCTGTGTTTGTTTGTAAATAGAGAATGAACCAAAGAGAACCAATTCTAAAACAGTAAATACTTGGATAACAATCAATCAAATGGAGAGAGAAGCAGGCACGACGTATTACAACGGGGGCAAAGGCCTGTGTTAACTACCCTTCACTATGTGCAAAGAGAGAGTACTCCTAATAGAAATGAGGGGGGGGGGGCACCATTCAAAGCAGATCAGTGTGCATAAACACGAAAATGTTTTCACTTACCACGTACTTGACATTCGACAGCTTATGATATTTGCTATTAAAAAACCATTGAAATTCACTGAAAAAACCATAGGTTATAGACCATATATAGTTAGGAATTAGCATTTACAAAACCTTGAAAATTCACTGAAAAAACCATAGGTTATAGACCATATATAGTTAGGAATTAGCATTTAAAAAACCTTATTTTACTCACAAAAAACCATTGAAATTCCATATATAGTTAGTTGCACTAACTATATATCGCGCACCCGCAATCCACTGCTGATGATGTCACATATTACATCATTCATGACATGGTCAGTGACATCACTGATGACATCACTGATGACATCTCAAATGACATCACTGATGATATCTCATTTGACATCAATGGTCACATCAATGATGATATCATTAATGTGACAATACAATGCATCTCCTCACACTTTAATATAACCTCTGTTACACCCAGTGTTAAATACAGAGTATAATTTTTGAAACCATTGACACACCAATACTAGTTACTACATACGCACTCACTGATTCCTACGTCTACACACACATTCACTCATTCACCCATACAATCATTCATACATACAATCACTCATCTTTACAACACTATCATATGCACTCATACACCTATACAGACACTCACACTCTGCCACTCATCCATGGAGTAACTCACACACCTAGTCAGTCCTGTAAAGAATCAATCACACTTCCATTTTCTAATCTACACAGTTAAACATAGAGTACCTTACATTTTCAAACATATACTAACACATACTTACTCTCTTATAGAATCACTGATACAAGTACACATTGATCTGCACAGAGTCACACACCTCCCAGCCAGCCATACACACACTCAGTCTCCCATACAAATACTTGTGCAACCAATCAATAACCCATATAGCTACTTATATAGCTACTGATCAACACATGCAGCAGCTTGCACAACAACAGACATACTGATGCACACTTTCAGACAGTTTAGTCACTAACCCGTGCATTTAGTAAGACGCATTTAATCACTCACTCATACAGTCAATCACGCACCTACTAAAACCTTCATTCAGACACTTATACATCCACTCATTCTTCAATATGTAAAACATATTTAAACTTTACAGAAACACATAATCACTGGATGTTGTCATCAGTGATGTCATTTGAGATGTCATCAGTGATGTCATCAGTGATGTCACTGACCATGTCATGAATGATGTAATATGTGACATCATCAGCAGTGGATTGCGGGTGCGCGATATATAGTTAGTGCAACTAACTATATATGGAATTTCAATGGTTTTGTGTGAGTAAAATAAGGTTTTTTAAATGCTAATTCCTAACTATATATGGTCTATAACCTATGGTTTTTTCAGTGAATTTTCAAGGTTTTGTAAATGCTAATTCCTAACTATATATGGTCTATAACCTATGAATTTTTCAGTGAATATATATATATATATATATATATATCAAGGCTCCGCTGAGCCGAAACGTCTGTGACTCTTTCTGCGAAATAAATTTGTGAAGTACCTCGAGGTCCGTGTCCGGTGTTTACTTGCCAGCAGAGGAAACTGCATGTGCCTGTGAGGAACGGAATTCAGGATATATATATATATATAGATATCCAAGACAGCATGCCTCCGGGCACAGGAGCCCCAGACTCTACAGGGCGGCCTCACAAAAATGGTCCCGGAGAGACCCATCGATTGACACACCATCAAGAAAAACGGTGAGGCCCAATACCGGAGACAAGCCTTTTAATTGCAGACACAGCAGTGCAAAATATACTCCATTTCCTTACGCGTTTCAGCAACTTCATGCCTTGTTCACAGGTGGAGTGTGTCAGTGCAAAATGCCAAGTGCCATAGTGCGCGCCTTTTAAAAATGCACATCACGTGACAGTGTATCATACTTCAGTTCCCATGATACATTATAGTAGGATTTGTACTGCATGGAATTTTGTAACATCCATCCGCCTTTCAATTAAGTTCTTTTATCCTCCCTGCATCAAAATAGTGGAATAATAAATTCAAACTGTCCAATGTTCATTTTACTTGCCAGTGCTCCGTGTTTTAAAGTCTCTGCAAACCAAGCCTGGTCTCCGGCACGATCACAGTGGGGGTCACCCCACTTAGAATCCCTTCCTGCACAGCCACAACTTTGCAAATTAGCATTTCCATCTGTTGGTATGTGGCGATGAGTGAGTCAGGCCCCAGATAAATATCCAAGACTGCATGCCAATTTCATTGACCCTGGACAATCTGGTTTTGTTAAAGGGAGATTTTCATATGACAATTAACAAGTTCTTTTTAATGTTTTAAGCAAAGCTTCTTCATTGGAAACCCTATTGCAGCTATTACCTTAGATATCGAGAAGGCTTTTGATCAGATTGTTTGGGATTTAATGTTTTGCGCTTTAAAATGGGCTGGTTTTCGTCCTAAATTAATTGCTTTAAATTCTTTATGCTACTCAGATCCCCGAGCTTCAATTTTTGTCAATGGTATAACTTTTGACTGTTTCTCATTGAATAGAGGAGTGTGACAGGGTTGTTCCTTATCTGCTTTATTATTAGTTATAGTTTTTAATTAAAATTAGACAAGAAGATTGTATCATTGGTTTTCATTTGGGTTAAAATGTCAGTCTATGCCAGCAATATTCTTTTATACTGTTCTAATCCCGAATTCTCTCTTGCTCCTTTTCTTCAAAAGGTAACATCTTTCTCTAAAGTTTCTGGTTATCGTCTTAATGCTAAAAAGTCAAAATTCTACCCTTAAATATTTTATGTCAAAAGCATCTTTTTGGCCAATCTAGGTTTTCTTGGCAACCACACAACATCAAATACCTGTGTTTATGGTTTGCTCCCTTATTATCTGATACGTTAAAACTACATTTTGATTATATTATTAACAAATTGGATGCATCTATTGCTCGTTGGCATACCCTCATTTTATCGTGGTGGAGTCGACATGACTCAATTAGGATGATGCTCTCTCCTCTCATATTATACATTATTTCAATGATCTTATTCATATTCCTGAATATTATTTTAAGAAAATTGATTCTATTTTAATAAAATTCTTACAGAAGGGTAAGTCTTCTCGTATAGCCTTGTCCTTTCTAAAATAGGAGAGACCTAACGTAGGTCTTTAAATCCCTGACTTACAAAACGTATCATACCGCTTTTTCTATAAAAACAAGCTGCTCGATGGATTTCTAAAGATCTTCCTTTATATCCATCTCTTTGGTTAAAAATGGAGATATCCTTTATTGCTCCTTTTAACTTTCAGGAGATATTAACCTTTATTTCCAACACTGCTTCTTTACGTTCTCCTATCATTTCCCATTCTTGTAAACTGTCACTATACTATCTTCATCATATTCCTCTAATAGTTCTCTTCATCAACAACCCATTTGGCATAAGAAAACATTATGAATTCATAATAGCTCTATATACTGGAAATCTTGGCATTCTAGAGGTTTAAGTTGGATTTCACAGCTTATATCTGATAACCAACCCCTTACTTTTTGGATCTCCAAGCTCAATTTTCCTTACCTTCATCCTTTAAAGCACAATACGTATATCCTTCTCTCATTCTATATCTCCAAAATCTACCTAGTAATATTGACCTTCCTATTTTGTATAGAAACGTATTCTCAATATTGAACAATTCCCCCTCAGCATCCACTATATACAAATCGTTGCATCTTCCCCAAGACAGATGCAAAACAAAGGTTGAACTGGCATGGGAGAAGGACTTTTCACAGGAGTGGCCAGATACTACTTGGAATAAAGTATGATCTAAAATCCATAACACTTCTTGAGCTGCAAACACCACACACACCCTTTTTTCATTTATCATTGAGTGCTATTTTCCCCAATGTCTTTGGCATCTTTTTCATCAGAAACACCCTCTACTTGCTGGTCCTACCCTTACCCCACGGCTGACTCAAAACATATGTGGCTGAGTATGCCCAGACGTGGGCCCCTTTGCTCATTTTGCCAAAGCATTCAAGCTAGCCTGGCTGATGAGGGGTGTTACCCCGAAACCGGAAAACCCTGAAACTGGTTCCAGGATGCTTGTTTACAGTCCAGGGAAGACCTGGCTAGCCAGGTCGGGCTGGGCTGTTCCCACGAGCACAGGGTCAAGACTGATTTTCATACAGCTGGGTCTGAACTGGGGTGGTGAAGTGAGCTAAATAATGATGATGATTTCAACCCAGATCTGATACGGGGGCGAGTGCCTAAAAAGTTTCAGCGCTCCGTCCCTCATCTCCTTGTGTTTGCTTAGATAAATAAAATGTTATAAAATCACGGAAAGAAAAAGAAAGGGAGTGTATTAGGAGAGAAAATAAAATCAGAAAACAGTCAAATAAAATAGTATTTAGAAAAAAATGAACATTGTAATCAATAATCTTAACCATAAAGAGCAAATAACACCAACTGTGATCTTGGAGTGCAAGTATTACATATTGAGAGTACAGAGATATAAAATGAGTTAATAAAGGTAAAAAAAAAGACCTTCATTGTGGCTTGTGTACCTCAGAACATGTAATATTTAGACAATGCAAAATGTTTTTTAAATATGACCTAACTGGATATCATAAAATATGTTGCAAAATAGATAAAGAGGTTGGCGAGACGCAGGCTTAATCAATTTGATGAATGTAGCAAACACTATACCACAAGGCTGTACAAGAGACATCTGAAGCATTTTTCTAAATTAAGTAATTTGCTGAAAGGCAAGAGCTATCAACAAATCTACAAAAGAACAAGAAGACCAGATATCAGCTAAAATACCTAAAAAAGATATAACAAGTGTTAGACCTGGCATCATTTGCGTGAGTCTCCCTTCCATTTTGTTGGATTGCCTCCTCTGTTTTTATATGTTTTGCTTGTTATATGCTTTGGGCATTGTGCCACTGCTATTCAGTGCCACAGTGCAAATGCTCCCTATGTTAAATTGATGTATTGATTAGTGACTCCATGATTGGATTATTTGATTTACTTGTCAGACCCTAGTACAGTGCACCATGAGTGCCCAGAGCTTGTAAATCAAATGCTGCTGGTGGGCTTGCAGCACTGGTTGTTCCACCCACAGAAGCAGCTTGTAAAGTGTGTAGGCCTGCCTTTGCAAGGCATGTGCACAGTCTGTGACTGCCATGTCGACTTGGCAAGTGCACCCACTTGCCAGTCCCTAAAACCTTCCCTTTTCTTCATATCAGACACCCCTGAGGTAGGCCCATGTGCAGGGTGCATTGTAAGTATAAGGTAGGACATGCCCTGGTGTGTGTATCATATTCTAATAGTGAATTACAGCCATTTTCTTTTTTCTCTATTGCAAGGCTACTTGTTCTCCATAGGCCAGAATGGGCAGATAGATTATTACATCTTATAATTCTAACTGACTCAGGGAACATGGTAGAAATTCAATTTTAGTATGCCTGAACTCAGAATGATAAAATACATATTTTAGTAACATTGGTTTTAACATTCTGTGTTTGAAAATACCACTTTTAGAAAGCAGGTATTTTCTTGTCTAACTATCCAAGCCTGCCTCTGCTAGGTTGTGTATTCCTTGTCTGGAGTTTGAGTGACAGGGGTGGGGGATCCCAGGAGACAGAATGAGTCAGCCCAGTGGTGAATAGGGAGATCTGCAACTAGATGGGAGGGACGAGTTGCACCTGGGACATGAATAGGGCTGGGCCTTCCCTCCACAATGCTGGCTGCACCGGCTGATGTCTCTGCCCTGCACTGTGAAAGAAGAGAAGGAATCATGTCAACAAAGTGCTCCAGGGCTGTGCTTTCTCTCCACAATTGTGGCTCCACCTCCTATGGGGTGTCTGATGTTTTTGCCCTGCACTGTGAAAGGAAAGAAGGAGTCATGTAAACAGAGTGCACCAGAACTGGTTTGGACTGGGCAAAGGCCCCTCTGCCGTCAGAGAACAAACAGAAAAGTAGTATAAATATTGGGACCCTGATCCAAGAATTTTAGAACACTTCTGGGAGCAAGACAAACCTTTTGCCAAGGAGAAGAACCAAGGAAGCTGCAGGAGTTTGGACTGCCCCTCTGCCAGTGTGCTGCTTGCTGGGTTGGCCTGCAGTGGTTTCTTCATTGCCAAGGAAAGGAGAAGGAACTTTCAAAGGACTTTCATCATCTTACAGAATATTTCTCCAAGGGCTTGAACTTGTGCTTTCCTCCTGCTGAAGTCTCAGGGACAAAAGACTTCATCACCAGCTCCCCTCTGAATTTCCTTGCTGGGAATTCTATCTGCAGAAGACTGTGTGTCTCTGGGAACTGGAAGCGCGACGGAACGAGAAGAAGCGTAATGCCGCCGCAGCTGTATTCGACGCATCGCCGGAGAAGTGTGCCGCCGCCGCATCTCCCAGGAAGCGTGTCTTTGTCGAAGCTGTCTGCTGTCGCATCACCGGAGAAGCGGGACGCCATCGAGAGGGTCGCCATCGCATCACCAATGAAGCGTGTCACAGGGCCTGTCACGGCTCCAAAGTACATAGTCGTCGCAAGGCTGCCAGGGCGTGAACGCATCGTCGTTGCAACATTGCATCAAGGGCGTCATCTTCTCGCATCGCACCAGGATTGTCTCATTGCATCGAGGCACCATCTTGTGCATCAAAACCGTGCCGCAGGCCGAGAACCTACGCATCACCCCCGCACCGGTAAGGATCACGATGCATCCCCTACTCTGCACAAGCATTGAGGCACGAAGCATCATCTCCCCCGGAGCACGGAACCGACGCATCTCCCTTTTGTTTGTTTTGCGTTACGCATCCAGGTACTTTTGTGAGAACTGTGTCGCATTCATTATCAACTTGAACTAAGTAACTTTTACCATCTTTAAGTCAATCTTTAGTACAGTATTGTGGATTTTTGTCGTTTGTGGTCTTGTGTTAAGTCTATATAAAGAATACTTATTTTTATAAAACCTGTGTGGTGTTCATCTGTAGTGTTTTCACTGTATTACTGTGTATGTTCACAAATGTTTAACACACTGCTATGTTATGTTATGTTATGTTAAATTAATTTGTAAAGCGCGGCTAACACCATTAGGTTTCT
The DNA here is from genome assembly GCF_964261635.1 of Lissotriton helveticus. Classification (NCBI taxonomy): domain Eukaryota; kingdom Metazoa; phylum Chordata; class Amphibia; order Caudata; family Salamandridae; genus Lissotriton; species Lissotriton helveticus. Next base: position 822,549,438 of record NC_136057.1, read on the forward strand.
TGGCGCTGTGCTGAGGAGTGGTGAGAAGAATGTGAGGCAGAATCTAAAGGTATGAGGTGGTGAAGAGGAAGGTTTTGAGGAGTGATCTGAAACCAGAGTATGAGGGTGCAAGTCTGAGAGGAAGTGGGAGGGAGTTCCAGAGGGATGGAGCCAGAAAAGAAAACCTCAGGCCCCCATGTTTTTTCCTCTTGAACCTGGGAACGGATAACAGGGCCATTTGGGATGAACGTAAATTGCGGGACGGAGTATAAAGATGGAGAAGGGAAGAGATAAAGGAGGGACCCTGACCGGAAAGGGACTTGAAAATAGTACAGCCTAGCTTAAATTTACAGCGGGCGGATACCGGCAGCCAATGAAGACTCTTTAGAAGTGGACGAACGTGCTGATCTTTCGGCTGGTGGTAAATCAAGCGAGCAGCTTGATTTTGGATCAGCTGGAGTCTTTTCAGTTGGTACTCAGGAATGCCAACATACAATGCGTTACGAACTGTAATGGGTCTTGGCCCTTACTCAGCAAGGCTGAGCCAATATCGTAATAGAACAACACAATTGCCAATGCTGAGACTGACTAACCAAATATTTCTAATCATTTCATGAAGGAAAACGTGAAATGTTGCTTTAAAAATTGCAACTTAGTCAAATGTACCTTATTCAATATTCATTTTAATTGTTCAAAACATTTTTTTCAAAAGAACAACATGATATAAAAGTGTATTTGTGTACGTAACCAAACAACACATTGGAGAACAAACCTGTGAAAAAATAAACTCAACACCTTTCATTTGGCCAATTTCACACTCATGTCACAAACATCCATGCATACATCTCAAAAAAGAAAATAAAAAATACAAAATTATATATACAAAAGAAGAAAGGGAGGTCCCTTTAACACAACTACGTGTGTAACACAATTAATGCACCATATGTCACAAATTTCAACAAATCAAAACTGTAACAAGGAAACTTTTTCCTTTATGTATACAAATAAACTTTTTTTGTGTGTGCAGGGACCCCGTTGGTCGACGCGTTTCGAACCCAGGCTGATTAATGGGTTCTCCTCAGGACCAATAACTATCTATAAAAAACAGAATGACACAATTTTAGACTAACTACGTTTAGAAAAAACGATATCCTTAGATCAACACTGCGTCCCCCTAGACGCCTTCATACCTGAAAGTCTCCAGCTTGTATTTGTACTCCAATTATCCCACGCTCCAAGTATCATATCATGACCACACTGAAAAAAGGAGAAAGTTTGAAAAAGCTCAGGTGACAGCATGTAGCGGGTAAAGACAACCTAGACAACGTCGCGAAAAGAAGCTCCACAGCTCCATTGGAGTGGCTTACCCATTGTTCCAATGCGGTGCTTGCACAGATTCCTGCCGAGTATAGGCGGTTTCTTTTCGTCTGTATTGCTCGTGTTCTCGAACTCTAATGTTAAAACAAGGGGTCCATTTACTAACAACCCACAGGAATGACACGGCTGCTGTGTTGACATTTATACATCATTTGCGCTTACCGTCGGTGCATCTGTTTGCGCTGCTCAATAGTTCTCAAGCGCGCCCCTAGTTACTTGGCAGTCTTCGTCTCTCCTGTCGGGAACAGAAAACATTCAGTGTTTTAGATGCACTGGGCGCTGCAACGAAACTGATCCAACTTGCAGCGCTGCCGTCTTACCGAGCGGATGTAAGTTCCAAACGCCACTGAATTCACTTGCTGTGTGTCATGGAAACGCGATGTTCAGTGTGCATCGTTAAACTTCCTGTTTCTTCGCGGGGTTGCCGCATGGGATGCTGGATGTGGTAGTTTGTTCACTGGATACATTGACTAACGGAGAAATGTACTGATAATTTGGCACCACAGACAGGCAGCTTCAATGGGCTTCAGCCAAAGGTGCGCGGAAACAGAACAGGTGCAACCACCATATTTTTACAGCGGTTTGAAAATTTCGGAAATTTCATTGAGCCCGTTCGTGGCAGTATTAAACTTCATAATAAGTAAAGCTTCTCTTTGACTTAGGCGTGCTTCAAGGTCCCCCCCTCGAGGATCCTTTTCAATTTTGGATAGGACAGTCCACTGGAATTCGTTCTCCTTGTGATCTTTACTAATCCAGTGGTTCACGAGTGGCGCATTCACGACTTTTCTCCTGATACGGGACTTATGTTGTGTAATGCGCTGTCTAATTTCCTGGGTTGTTTTGCCAATGTATAGGTTTGGACAGGGGCACATGACTCCATAAACTACGTTCCTGGTTTTACAGTTGGAAAATGATTCATGTTTCCAATGGATATTCTGGAAGGAGAAAGTTGCACTTTCTATGGTTTGGTCACAGCATGTGCAGGTTCCACACTTATGGTGTCCAGTTATAGGTTTCATACCCAACATGCTCCTTAATGTTGGTGCTGGTTTCACAGGTAATGCTGCACGGACAATGTGGTTAGCCACACTTTTTTCTTTGCGAAACGCAAATAGTGGGAGTGCTTCAAAGTCTTCGTGTAGGTTCTTAATCAAATGCCAATTCGATGTAATTAATTTTTTAAGCTGATGGGCATTTGGACAAAACGTAGTTACGCATACAGCTCTTTGAACAGCTGGTTTGTTTTTCTTCTCTAGCAGTGTCTCCCGAGGTGTCCACCATGCTCTTTTGATTGACTGTTTGAGTAATTTTTTGGGGTATCCTCTTTGTATCAATCGATCTTTTAATTGATTTGCATGGAAGAAATAGTTGTCCTTGTTTGAGCAATTTCTACGAATCCGTAGAAACTGTCCATATGGCAGATTTTGTCTAAGGCTATGCGGATGGTTGCTACTAAAGTGAAGAGCTTTGTTTCTGTCCGTCTCTTTCCGAAACAAAGTTGTTTCCAATTGCCCGTCCGATGCTACCACCTTTACATCCAAAAAATTTATGGTTGTATTAGACGCCACACAGCTGAATTTAATCTCATTGGTTCTTAGATTGAGCCATTCCACAAATTCATCCAGTAATTCATGAGTGCCTGTCCAAATTAGAAACACATCGTCGATATATCTCATAAAATTGGAAATATGTTCAATAAATGGATTGTTGTTGTATATGAACTTATTTTCATATAATCCCATGAACAATACTGCCAATTCCGGCGCAAATGGGCAGCCCATGGCTACTCCTCGTATTTGATAAAAGAATTCAGAATCGAATGAAAAGTAGTTTTTTTGTAATGCGAATTTCGCAAGTTCCAGAATGAATTCTGTCGGTACTCTCATAGGTCGGTCCCTGGTGTTCAGAAAGAAGGATAAAGTCTCTAGTGCCTGATCCTGGGGGATCTGTGTGTATAGTGACACGACATCTAATGTCACGAGTAGCTGTTTGGATTCATCAAATTGTATATTGGAAATTCTGTTTAGGAACGCTGTTGTATCTTTCAAGTGTGCTGGGATGTCATCAATAAAAGGTTTTAGAAAAAAATCAATATACTTAGCCACCGGCTCAATCAAAGAATTGCAGCCCGAAACTATTGGCCGGCCTGGAGGATCAATTTCGCTTTTATGCAGTTTGGGTAATACATAAAAGACGGGGACCCTAGGGTTTTTATTCTGCAGGAATGTACATTCCTTGGGTCCAATGAAGCCTAGTTCAAACCCTTGCTGTATGATGCTGAAAAGGTAATTTTGCAATTCTGGTGTGGGATTTTTTTCAATTTTTCTATAGCAACTAGAGTCGTCTAGTTGTCGATGTATCTCCTTTTTATATTTAGCAATATCCCAGAGCACCACCGCTCCGCCTTTGTCGGCCTGCTTGATAACTAAAGAGTTATCATTCTTAAGTGTGGTTAATGCATCCTTTTCATTTTTTGAAAGATTGTATCTGACATATGTTCTCTTCGATTCCATTGCTTTAATCCCTGATAGAATGGTTCTTTCGAAGTTTATCACTTCCTTTGGTACTTTGAGGCCTCCTGGGCAGAATGATGATTTATTCCTTAAACCCGTGACTTCCTCTGTTGAATTTTCTTGAATGTCCATGAAAAAAGTCTTAAGACGAATCTTGCGACAAAATTCGATGATTTCCAGTTTCATTTTAATGAAATCCGTTGGTCTCGAAGGTACAAAACTTAGACCTTTTTTGAGAATAGATAGTTCTGATTCAGTTAATATTCTGTCCGATAGGTTGAAGATTGGAGAGTTTTTTAGCTCCAGTGAACAAACTACCACATCCAGCATCCCATGCGGCAACCCCGCGAAGAAACAGGAAGTTTAACGATGCACACTGAACATCGCGTTTCCATGACACACAGCAAGTGAATTCAGTGGCGTTTGGAACTTACATCCGCTCGGTAAGACGGCAGCGCTGCAAGTTGGATCAGTTTCGTTGCAGCGCCCAGTGCATCTAATACACTGAATGTTTTCTGTTCCCGACAGGAGAGACGAAGACTGCCAAGTAACTAGGGGCGCGCTTGAGAACTATTGAGCAGCGCAAACAGATGCACCGACGGTAAGCGCAAATGATGTATAAATGTCAACACAGCAGCCGTGTCATTCCTGTGGGTTGTTAGTAAATGGACCCCTTGTTTTAACATTAGAGTTCGAGAACACGAGCAATACAGACGAAAAGAAACCGCCTATACTCGGCAGGAATCTGTGCAAGCACCGCATTGGAACAATGGGTAAGCCACTCCAATGGAGCTGTGGAGCTTCTTTTCGCGACGTTGTCTAGGTTGTCTTTACCCGCTACATGCTGTCACCTGAGCTTTTTCAAACTTTCTCCTTTTTTCAGTGTGGTCATGATATGATACTTGGAGCGTGGGATAATTGGAGTACAAATACAAGCTGGAGACTTTCAGGTATGAAGGCGTCTAGGGGGACGCAGTGTTGATCTAAGGATATCGTTTTTTCTAAACGTAGTTAGTCTAAAATTGTGTCATTCTGTTTTTTATAGATAGTTATTGGTCCTGAGGAGAACCCATTAATCAGCCTGGGTTCGAAACGCGTCGACCAACGGGGTCCCTGCACACACAAAAAAAGTTTATTTGTATACATAAAGGAAAAAGTTTCCTTGTTACAGTTTTGATTTGTTGAAATTTGTGACATATGGTGCATTAATTGTGTTACACACGTAGTTGTGTTAAAGGGACCTCCCTTTCTTCTTTTGTATATATAATTTTGTATTTTTTATTTTCTTTTTTGAGATGTATGCATGGATGTTTGTGACATGAGTGTGAAATTGGCCAAATGAAAGGTGTTGAGTTTATTTTTTCACAGGTTTGTTCTCCAATGTGTTGTTTGGTTACGTACACAAATACACTTTTATATCATGTTGTTCTTTTGAAAAAAATGTTTTGAACAATTAAAATGAATATTGAATAAGGTACATTTGACTAAGTTGCAATTTTTAAAGCAACATTTCACGTTTTCCTTCATGAAATGATTAGAAATATTTGGTTAGTCAGTCTCAGCATTGGCAATTGTGTTGTTCTATTACGATATTGGCTCAGCCTTGCTGAGTAAGGGCCAAGACCCATTACAGTTCGTTGGTTTTGGAGCGGGCACAGCTCCCGCGAGGTCGTTTTTGTGGTAGCAATTGGACCACTTTAAATTGATCTCCTTTTGGAAATTTGTATGATTGTGGTGGAGTAAGTGTTAAGTCTTTTGTGTTACGTTTGTCAAAACTATTTCTTTACCTCTTTTCTTCTCAGTCTATAACACTCCCTGTTATGGCTGATAAAGATACGCTAGCGTATAGTGAAGAACACATACAAAACTTGATAAGCGCTCCCCCCATTTTCGCTTCTGCAACCCTGAGCTCTACAGCAAAAACACAAAACGAATCCGACAAACTCATCAGATTACGCAAAAAACAAATACGCACAGACCTTCACGGCCATTTTTTATTGCAACATTTACGTGCAGGTACAATCCCTTTCGGACTCCAAATCCGTAATATTCCTGTAGTCTTTGTAGATGACCCAGAATATAAGAAAAGCTACAGCTGCATTGAGACCAAGTGCAGCAGGGATCTAATGGTGCTCACCGTGGAAACAGCTCACAGAATCTCACTAAAAGAATTAGAAGAGATAGAGGCACTAGAGACGGAAATCAAAAACAATCAATTGATTACGGACATCAAAGGACTTCTTGAGAAAGTTGAGAAGGAAATATCTGAGTTCAAGGACTATACAGTTACACAGAAAAGCAATAAATTTGATTTGGACAAAAAGAATTTTTCATTGGAAAATACTTATCCCTATCTCAGTAAAGACTTTTACACACGGACAGACTCAAGAAGATTCCTGCAAAACAATCAGGGCCGGTCCCGTCAAAAGTTTTTAACATTCTCAGATACATCCTCATCCTCTGAAGGAGAGTCTGACGGCAACGTAAGGTCGAACTTCAATAGGAAAGGGAATCAACAAAATCAACAACAGGCACAACAGCCACAGAATCAGACGCCTTTTTTAGGCAGAGGCCAACAGAGAGCCAGAGGCAGGACACGTTTTGTTCAACCATGGGAGATGACGACTCGTCGTCAATATTACAAGAGCTAAAAAACTCTCCAATCTTCAACCTATCGGACAGAATATTAACTGAATCAGAACTATCTATTCTCAAAAAAGGTCTAAGTTTTGTACCTTCGAGACCAACGGATTTCATTAAAATGAAACTGGAAATCATCGAATTTTGTCGCAAGATTCGTCTTAAGACTTTTTTCATGGACATTCAAGAAAATTCAACAGAGGAAGTCACGGGTTTAAGGAATAAATCATCATTCTGCCCAGGAGGCCTCAAAGTACCAAAGGAAGTGATAAACTTCGAAAGAACCATTCTATCAGGGATTAAAGCAATGGAATCGAAGAGAACATATGTCAGATACAATCTTTCAAAAAATGAAAAGGATGCATTAACCACACTTAAGAATGATAACTCTTTAGTTATCAAGCAGGCCGACAAAGGCGGAGCGGTGGTGCTCTGGGATATTGCTAAATATAAAAAGGAGATACATCGACAACTAGACGACTCTAGTTGCTATAGAAAAATTGAAAAAAATCCCACACCAGAATTGCAAAATTACCTTTTCAGCATCATACAGCAAGGGTTTGAACTAGGCTTCATTGGACCCAAGGAATGTACATTCCTGCAGAATAAAAACCCTAGGGTCCCCGTCTTTTATGTATTACCCAAACTGCATAAAAGCGAAATTGATCCTCCAGGCCGGCCAATAGTTTCGGGCTGCAATTCTTTGATTGAGCCGGTGGCTAAGTATATTGATTTTTTTCTAAAACCTTTTATTGATGACATCCCAGCACACTTGAAAGATACAACAGCGTTCCTAAACAGAATTTCCAATATACAATTTGATGAATCCAAACAGCTACTCGTGACATTAGATGTCGTGTCACTATACACACAGATCCCCCAGGATCAGGCACTAGAGACTTTATCCTTCTTTCTGAACACCAGGGACCGACCTATGAGAGTACCGACAGAATTCATTCTGGAACTTGCGAAATTCGCATTACAAAAAAACTAGTTTTCATTCGATTCTGAATTCTTTTATCAAATACGAGGAGTAGCCATGGGCTGCCCATTTGCGCCGGAATTGGCAGTATTGTTCATGGGATTATATGAAAATAAGTTCATATACAACAACAATCCATTTATTGAACATATTTCCAATTTTATGAGATATATCGACGATGTGTTTCTAATTTGGACAGGCACTCATGAATTACTGGATGAATTTGTGGAATGGCTCAATCTAAGAACCAATGAGATTAAATTCAGCTGTGTGGCGTCTAATACAACCATACATTTTTTGGATGTAAAGGTGGTAGCATCGGACGGGCAATTGGAAACAACTTTGTTTCGGAAAGAGACGGACAGAAACAAAGCTCTTCACTTTAGTAGCAACCATCCGCGTAGCCTTAGACAAAATCTGCCATATGGACAGTTTCTACGGATTCGTAGAAATTGCTCAAACAAGGACAACTATTTCTTCCATGCAAATCAATTAAAAGATCGATTGATACAAAGAGGATACCCCAAAAAATTACTCAAACAGTCAATCAAAAGAGCATGGTGGACACCTCGGGAGACACTGCTAGAGAAGAAAAACAAACCAGCTGTTCAAAGAGCTGTATGCGTAACTACGTTTTGTCCAAATGCCCATCAGCTTAAAAAATTAATTACATCGAATTGGCATTTGATTAAGAACCTACACGAAGACTTTGAAGCACTCCCACTATTTGCGTTTCGCAAAGAAAAAAGTGTGGCTAACCACATTGTCCGTGCAGCATTACCTGTGAAACCAGCACCAACATTAAGGAGCATGTTGGGTATGAAACCTATAACTGGACACCATAAGTGTGGAACCTGCACATGCTGTGACCAAACCATAGAAAGTGCAACTTTCTCCTTCCAGAATATCCATTGGAAACATGAATCCTTTTCCAACTGTAAAACCAGGAACGTAGTTTATGGAGTCATGTGCCCCTGTCCAAACCTATACATTGGCAAAACAACCCAGGAAATTAGACAGCGCATTACACAACATAAGTCCCGTATCAGGAGAAAAGTCGTGAATGCGCCACTCGTGAACCACTGGATTAGTAAAGATCACAAGGAGAACGAATTCCAGTGGACTGTCCTATCCAAAATTGAAAAGGATCCTCGAGGGGGGGACCTTGAAGCACGCCTAAGTCAAAGAGAAGCTTTACTTATTATGAAGTTTAATACTGCCACGAACGGGCTCAATGAAATTTCCGAAATTTTCAAACCGCTGTAAAAATATGGTGGTTGCACCTGTTCTGTTTCCGCGCACCTTTGGCTGAAGCCCATTGAAGCTGCCTGTCTGTGGTGCCAAATTATCAGTACATTTCTCCGTTAGTCAATGTATCCAGTGAACAAACTACCACATCCAGCATCCCATGCGGCAACCCCGCGAAGAAACAGGAAGTTTAACGATGCACACTGAACATCGCGTTTCCATGACACACAGCAAGTGAATTCAGTGGCGTTTGGAACTTACATCCGCTCGGTAAGACGGCAGCGCTGCAAGTTGGATCAGTTTCGTTGCAGCGCCCAGTGCATCTAAAACACTGAATGTTTTCTGTTCCCGACAGGAGAGACGAAGACTGCCAAGTAACTAGGGGCGCGCTTGAGAACTATTGAGCAGCGCAAACAGATGCACCGACGGTAAGCGCAAATGATGTATAAATGTCAACACAGCAGCCGTGTCATTCCTGTGGGTTGTTAGTAAATGGACCCCTTGTTTTAACATTAGAGTTCGAGAACACGAGCAATACAGACGAAAAGAAACCGCCTATACTCGGCAGGAATCTGTGCAAGCACCGCATTGGAACAATGGGTAAGCCACTCCAATGGAGCTGTGGAGCTTCTTTTCGCGACGTTGTCTAGGTTGTCTTTACCCGCTACATGCTGTCACCTGAGCTTTTTCAAACTTTCTCCTTTTTTCAGTGTGGTCATGATATGATACTTGGAGCGTGGGATAATTGGAGTACAAATACAAGCTGGAGACTTTCAGGTATGAAGGCGTCTAGGGGGACGCAGTGTTGATCTAAGGATATCGTTTTTTCTAAACGTAGTTAGTCTAAAATTGTGTCATTCTGTTTTTTATAGATAGTTATTGGTCCTGAGGAGAACCCATTAATCAGCCTGGGTTCGAAACGCGTCGACCAACGGGGTCCCTGCACACACACAAAAAGTTTATTTGTATACATAAAGGAAAAAGTTTCCTTGTTACAGTTTTGATTTGTTGAAATTTGTGACATATGGTGCATTAATTGTGTTACACACGTAGTTGTGTTAAAGGGACCTCCCTTTCTTCTTTTGTATATATAATTTTGTATTTTTTATTTTCTTTTTTGAGATGTATGCATGGATGTTTGTGACATGAGTGTGAAATTGGCCAAATGAAAGGTGTTGAGTTTATTTTTTCACAGGTTTGTTCTCCAATGTGTTGTTTGGTTACGTACACAAATACACTTTTATATCATGTTGTTCTTTTGAAAAAAATGTTTTGAACAATTAAAATGAATATTGAATAAGGTACATTTGACTAAGTTGCAATTTTTAAAGCAACATTTCACGTTTTCCTTCATGAAATGATTAGAAATATTTGGTTAGTCAGTCTCAGCATTGGCAATTGTGTTGTTCTATTAACATACAATGCGTTAGCATAATCGAGTCGGCTGATCACCAACGCCAGGAGCGCTAACGTGAGCGCTTCGGTAGTAAGGAGGCGGGAGATTTTCCGGAGTTTCCTGAGTTGGAAATGGTTGGCGGACACCACTGCGCTGATCTGGGGGGTCATATAGAGGTCATTACTGATAATGACGCCCAGACTTTTAGCAGAGTTGACTGGAGAGGGAGGGATTCCAAGACTGGCAGGCCAGATGGAAGGCTGCCAAGGGTTGGAAGCTCCCCCGACAAGAATCAATTCAGTCTTGTCGGGGTTAAGCTTCAGGTGGTTTAGGCTCATCCAGTTGCTGATGAAGCAAAGTGTGTTTTGAAAGGTGGAGATAGAATCCTCGGAGGAGTCGATGTTAAAAATCAACTGAATATCGTCCGCGTAGTTGAACGCGGTAACGCTCAACCCGCGAAGGGCACGGAGTAACGGGGCTAAATACAAATTAAAGAGAAGAGGGGATAATGAGGAACCCTGGGGGACACCACAGGACAGCTCAACCTGGGTGGCAGAAAACTGGAACAGCCTGACAGCTTGTTGTCGGTCCATCAGGAAGGACTGAACCCAGTCCAGGGCGGTCCCATGGATGCCGGCCTCTCCGACACGGTCGACCAGGATCCCATGGTCGACCGTGTCGAAGGCGGCCGATAAATCCAGAAGGACAAGGGCTTGTCGAATGTTAGCATCAGCCCCTCTGCGCAGTTCGTCCATCACGGAGAGAATGACAGCCTCCGTGGAATGCGCAGGTCTGAACCCTGCCTGCTTAGAGTCTAAAACACACGAGTCCTCAATAAAGGAGCTGAGTGTTTGCGTGACGTGCGATTCCAGGACTTTACTGAGGAAGGGAAGGAGGGATATAGGGCGGTAGTTACTCAAGATGGAAGGATCTGCCGAGGGTTTTTTTAGAATGGCAACCACCTCGGCCTGTTTGAAGGAACAAGGGACTTCCCCAGTGGCCAGAGAGTTGTTTATGAAGGCTGCTCGAAGGACCGAGGGAGGGCAGCAATCACGAGGGGAGCCAGAGGAAATTTTGTGCAAAAGTGTGGAGAAATTAACTGTCGAGATGGGGGGGATCAAGATAAGAGTATGAGGATTAAGGTATTTAGGAAGCTCAATAGTCAGGGGATAAACAGACGGAGTTTGGGCAGCAATGCTAGATTTGATTTTAACTATTTTTTTGATGAAGAATTCGTTCAAGGAATCACACAGGAGTTGGGAGGGAAGGGGCCCTAATGTGAGTCTAGCTGGGTTGGATAGTTCCTCTACAATTGAAAATATGTCCTTTGATTTATTTGTGGAGTCCATGATTTTATTTGAGAAATAGGTGGATTTCGCCAAGACTATGGCAGTTTTATATTTTTTGAGCAAAGAGGAAAATACCTCCTTAGTCTCAAGGGAGTACCCCCGGCGCCATCGCCGTTCTGCTTGGCGGAGGCCTAATTTTAAAGCTCTCAGGTCCTCGGTGAACCACCTTTGAGCGTCGTGGCAGCGTCTGGCTCTAACTAATTTTAAGGGAGCTACTACGTCGGCAGCAGAGGTAAGCCAACGAGTAAGATTTGACGACTGGGCGTCAATAGAAACAGGTGGATCAGAGATGGGAGGGACTGAGGAGCTAAGGATAGAACTAAAAACGTTTAGGTCTGACCTATTCCAATTACGGGCCAGGAAATTGGTTTCTCGAGGCTTGATGGTAGGCCTGGGTATCCCTAGCGTAAAAGTAATTAAAAAATGATCTGACCATAGGCATGGCAGGTCTAGAGTGTGCCCTTTTATGTGCGTGGGCGAATGAATATGCTGTGTGCAATTTAGACCTGACATGAGGTCTGAAAAGGCCAGTGAGCTAGGGGATTCGTGGGCGTCCGATGGCCAATAGTTAAAGTCTCCCAGGACCAAAACGTTGGAATTGTTAATGGTAAACTGAGAGATGAGGTCACCAAACTGGGCAGGAAAGTTGGGCATAGGTTGAGGGGGGCGATAGATCAGAGCGCATATAAGAGAGGACCCTGGCAGTTCCAATCTAAGTACCAAGCAATCTATCAAGGGGATGCTGGTGGTAGGCACTATAGAAAAGCGGGTTGGGTGCTTAATAACACCGGCGACCTCCCCTCCGGCCTTGCCAGAGGCACGGTTGGCTTGTAATATATAGTATCCGGGGGGATGGCAGCCAAGATATCAGGAGAAGAATCATCTGTTAGCCAGGTCTCGGTCAGGAATAGGATGTCCGGTTGCTCTGACTCCAACAGATGAAAAATATCTAGTTGGTGACTGACCAAAGACCGGGTATTGAGGTAAGACACAGAGAGAGCAGGGTGGGAGGGTATTGCCGATGAGTGGGTGCCAGGTCTGGGTTCCGCAGCCTGAGGCCTGGGAGTAGAACATGGCGTTATTATTTCAGGAAAAGAATTACGGGTGGTGAGCAAGCCTAATGAAACCAACCTGGGAACGGACTCGGGTGGGGGAAGTGCGGGATTGTGACATAACATAAGAGAGGAGCGGGAATACGTAAGGAGAGGGACAGAGTTACGCGCCCCTAGCCCCGGTCGGCCGCGGACGGGCGCAGACGGGCTAAACTCTGGCGCAACAAATCCGGCGCGTATACGGCGCGCCCGCTGCGCTCGTCCGCTGCGCTGACACATGGGGGACGTATAAATAGGCTATGACGCGGTAGGTGGGAGGAGTCAGGAGGGCGGGATAGGAGGGGAGTGAATTAAAATTAAAGTTACCGTCCGCCGCTCGTACTCAGCGGGACGGGCAAGGTGTAGGGCTGCTCGTATTCAGCAGCAATGAGGAAGGTAGGTTTAAAAAATTCTGCGCTCAGCGCACGAGCCCTCTGCTCTCTGCCACAGGGCTTCAGTCTTTGCACGGAGGAAAGTGGGCGGAGCCTAAATAGGCTATGATGCGGTAGGTGGGAGGAGTCAGGAGGGCGGGATAGGAGGGGAGTGAATTAAAATTAAAGTTACCGTCCGCCGCTCGTACTCAGCGAGACGGGCAAGGTGCGGGACACTGCCTCTGGGATAAGCCTGTCTGTTTGTGCCAAGCTACCAAGGGGGTGAGCAGGGATTATCTAGGAGTGTAATCCCCTGGTCCCGACTTAGAAGCAAGGGTTCCTATTGGGTCAAAGGTGTATACCATTGCCAACCAGAGACCCCCAGTTCTAACAACAAGTATGAAAAATAATATTAGTAGGAAATATATGATTCAACTGATTCCAAATCTGTACCAAACAAATTCAATAGTTGGACACAGAAAAAGCATATTCATAAGGCCAGCATTATGATGATTGCATGATCAACATTTCGCTTCACAATGAGCATCAAACTTGGAGAGAGTAGTAGGAGTGAGCAACATTCTATTATAGATCAAATAAAACATATGAGAGCAGTACGAGAGTATTTATGAATTTTAAACCATAACTTATTCTAAATTAATACTAATCATGAAACATTCAAATCTACTACCCAAAATAATTCTTTTAATTTCAGACATTTAGGGGTATTTGCTTTTTTATTTTAAAATCTCTTTATTGATATTGCAAGAGGTAAAATGTAGGCAAATATATGTACAAACAGAAGTAAATAGCATCAGTTAACATGTCGTTTACAGCAGAAAAACAATAATCTTTCAATTTGAAAAAAAAAAATGTCTCTGATAGCCAACCAGCATCTTCCTCAATTCTCATCAAAATAAGTTCATCCAGACTTTCTCTTTTTTCCTCAAAGAGTTCGGACCCCTTAGTCTCGCCAGGGCGATCTCCATTGTGTAAATTTCCTTTACTAGACTCCACCACTCCATTGTATGAGGAGGATCTGGCGATATCCACGATCTGGCAATAGTAAGTCTAGCACAAGCAAAGCGGTATTTGCATGAAGTAAATTATATATACAGGAGGCCTTAGCACCAGAAGGTAATAGTGTTGTAATCATGCTATTAGGTGTAAGTTGATGTGAGATATCAGGCTGGGAGAAACAAACTTTCATTATAACAGTACATAAAAGCTGATATTTCTTTTTAACCAAAAAGGGGTGAACAAAGGATGACTCTAAGTTGACCCACAAAGGAGAAAAGGGATAATCATCAAATGTTAAGCAAAAAGCAGACTGTTTAAACACAAAAAGCTGCTCCATATTTCTGAACATCTGGAAAATTCGGCTCTCGATCTGATTTAAAGTTTCAATTGAAATCCTGCTCTTTTTCTAGTGCCATAAAAACTGAGTAGAAGTATGTATAATTGTTTTTAAAAATGCAACTGAGAAATTATTGGATATCATTAAAAATAAATTAAGACCAAAGAGGCTAACATCATTTTGTTGGCATCTAGCAATTCATTCATTAACTAACTTAATTCGGTTATTAGATAGAAACAACCTTAAAAGTACAATTAATAAATCACAATTAAAATACATATAAAAACAGTAATGGATAATTGATTTTCGGGATCTAAAAACATTTTAAAGAAACACAGAGACAGATGCAACAGTTAATATGTTATCTAATCTTTCAATAGCTAAAAAAGCAGGACGACACTGGTTAACTTCCATGATCTTCAATATGGGCAAAATCCATCTTCTCCTAGAGATTGTATAAAATTTACAAAAAAAAAGATATGAATGTCTGACTGTTCAGACAAATATTCACATGGGCACTGATTGAGTTGTTTTGACCTGTTATTCATATTGGGGAAACTAAGAGATCTGAATGAAAAATTGAACCTGAAGCGATTTAATAATAACCTTTCAAAATCGCTAATTTTTGACTTAACATATGGTTGCATTTTGCTTGAGGTCATTATTAATTGATGGGCGACCACAGTTTTTTTTTGTCTTTTCTACGTTGGTTCTGTGCTCTCCCAAATACCTCATGCAAATATCCCTAAGGGCTTTTCTAGGGACATCGCACAACAATGCAGGATCATCATAGTAATCCGAATAAAATATGTTTATAAAAAACATCTTTACTTAACTTAGCCATCCCACCTTACCACCTTCTCAAGCCTCATCACGTCCCTCAAAATAGAGCGGTTAAATACACACTCCTCGGTGGTCCAGACCCTATGCCACAGAAGTACCGGTGCAACCTTAATGATATCTTCTAAATATGGTGCCCCTAGTTCAGCGTGACAAACCTATGTAGAGGCACTATCCGGGACTGCTAGGAGATATTTCATAAAAATGTTTTCCACCACCTGCAGTGATTTTACATTTGCATATCCCCATATTCCCGCACCATATGTGGCAATTGCTACACAGGTCGCTCTGTACACAGTTAAAAGCTCCCCAATTGGTTTTTTGCCCATCTTTTTACTAAAAGTTTTCAAGGGCATTATCGATCGTAAAATCCAGTGGTTTTGAATCAATGTACATTACTTTTTTCTTTTTATCTGCCCCTGTGCCACAGGTCATACAAAAAGTTTTAGTAGAATTGATTCTCAAGTCCAGGTTGGCCATAAATTCTGAGAAAGAGATGACCATCTTTTGCATGGCCAGGGGCGTCCTGGCAATCAGGAATGCGTCTTCAGCGTATAACAGCAAAGGGACAGATCTTTTGCCAACCATCGGCATGTCCCTACACTCCTGTAACAATATTCTCTCTACATCATTGATATAAATTGTAAAAATAAAAGGGGCAAGGACGCAGCCTTGCCGCACTCCTCTTGCAATTCCGAATGATTTGGTACACTCTCCATTATTCCCATACTTAACTCTGGCTGAAGCCCCCGAATAAAGTTCCCTGAGAAAACAATTTATATTTTTCTCTACTCCTAGTTTCTCAAGAACCAGCCAAAGTTTACTGTGGGTGACGCAATCAAAAGCAGACGTTTAGTCAATGAAAATTAAAAACATGCGACTACCCTTGGCTTTGGTGTATTTTTCTAAAAGAACGTGCAAATTAAGGCACTGGTCAATAGTGCCCAGGCCTTTTCTAAAACCATATTGTAAATCACTAATTATCGAGTGTTCTTCAGCCCATATTTGTAGTCTGTTTAAAATCACACGGCCAAAAATCTTAATGGTTGAGTCTAATAATGATTAAGGGCTTTAGCATAGGCAGCTTGATCTAGCTGCAGCCATCAAGTAAACTCCTAGAGAGCGCAGCACTCCCAGCTGTAGAGCATATGCTCCAACCTTGGGACTGCTTGAAAACATTATTAAATTCCTGGTGAGGTCCTGGATACCATGACTGTCCAAATATAGTCATTTCTTTTAGAAAAGTTCCTTGGGAGAAGCTGCTAAGGTCCTGCAGTCCCCCATGCCTTCTTTGTCATAGTGGTGGTTCCCCATGCCTGTTTTGGGGCCACCACAAGGGGAGAAATGCAAGTACTAAAATACTCTGCAGGGCATTATGGGGAGCTCTAACCAGGAGCAGTGAATATCATAACGGCGTGTCTCCCACTTTGCCTGGAGCATGCATGTCTTTCCTTTTTTTCCTTTAACCTGGTTGGGCATGGGCTCACATGAGCACCTCCCACATGTCTTCTTCATAGGCGGCAGCTCAGGAAATCCACCCCTAGCTGCCCTGCTGGCTCCCTTGTGACCCACATCTCCATGATCTGCAGCGGAGCCAGAAGCATTTAACTCCCTGCCTGCTCCTACGGGCAGGGTAAAATCATCTGCAGTGGCTGCCCTGCCCCCCCAGACACATGGAGTTGGTTCCAGGCCACCATCATTGGGGGAGCGTGACGGCTCTTCCCCTTCATTTTTGGCTGTCGGAGAATAGGGTCCCAGACCCTTCCATGATCGATAGGCCCCGGGCGATGGGGTCGCCCGGAGATAAGAGAATCTGGGGAGGAGGACCCACGCATTTCCCCTCCCTGGAAAAAGTTAATAAGCAAATCCTGCACAAGGCCCACACCAGGGGTAAAATAGCAAATGGCGGTGGAGCCCCATAGGGTTCATTGCCTGTATAAGGTCAAAGATCATCAAACTTTAAAATGCTGTAACTCGGGCCCAGTTGGGCTGATTCTGATGATCCTGGGCTCGTTGTGCTCGTGGTGGTAAACCCTAGCCACCTGGAGCACTTTACTAGGCACCCTGGCCTCTAAGGTGGCAAACATTGCAGCGGACTAGTTCCACTGGCTCACTGCATTAGCATTTGTCATTTGTTTCATCTGGAGCTTTTCTCCTCCATGCGCTGCATCGCCATTTGATATTGCAGCGTGCGCAATGTAATTTGTTTTATTTATTTTTATCTTTAATTACCTCCATTCTGCGGTATGCCGGTGTTTACTTCCCCCCACACTACCCCCCGTCGCCCCACTGCCCCACAGCATTCCCTCCACGAGCCGCTACTGGCCATGTCAAAATTTCATAGGAACTTGAGAAAACACTGGGGCAGGTTTACAAGCACTGTAACTATTGGGGCCATATCTTTTATTGGCTCACCTAGATAAAATTAATCAATGTTGTGTTACAGGTCAGACCATACCTTAAAACGTAAAAAACTGTGTACAGCTACAC
This sequence comes from Lissotriton helveticus, assembly GCF_964261635.1. NCBI lineage: Eukaryota > Metazoa > Chordata > Amphibia > Caudata > Salamandridae > Lissotriton > Lissotriton helveticus. Next base: position 822,567,071 of record NC_136057.1, read on the forward strand.
CCACAAAGAAAATATGTGAGAAAGCAAGGAAAGTACCTCACGCACGTAACACCCGAGGGGGTTCCCGGTTTAATAATTACCGGTATACCCGCTTCTCATCATCGGTTACTTTCCTTGCTGAGAGGATGAAGTGTGTGCAAAAAAGATGTGCACATGAGAGAATCGATTGAGACAGGTAAGGAGTGTACACATCCACAACCTTGTAGGAAAGAAAAAGGTGTTTAGAAAGAAATACCAAGTGCCTACACCCAACAACCAACAAATATAAAACAAGTGAGGTTTGGCTGGCTGGGTCGATTTTATTCTGGTGCTGCCAAACTTCACTATTAAAAAATGGTTAGGTTAATACCATTGATTCATTGTAACTGGACCGACATGTTTCATTGCCTTGTCATTGGCAACTTCGTCAGGGTACGTAGTTGGGTCTCAATTCTCAATCCTCCGTATTTTAGTGAGGACCTGTACACAGACAAACATAAAATAGAGCGCAGCAGTGGTCACTAGGTGCATCAATAGAGGGAGGTCTATTCTGAGCCAAACACAACCACCCAGTCAGTGCAGGTAGCTGCAAGGCGCTTTGTTTACCTTTTGCTCGACTGTGGTAATCATACCATTGAGCATCAAAAGACAACGTGTCAAAGATCATGTGTCCGTCGTGGAAACTCCTTGAAGTGAGTAACCTATGTAGGGAGCAGATAAAAAACACAGTTGGTTCACCGTACTACAATCAGCCCCAAGTCAAGTATGGAGTAAGGAGGGCGCGAGAGAGCGGTGTGCGAGTAAAGCCGTACTGCATCACTGAAGAGGACGTAGTGGCGCAAGGTCACGCTGCGTAACCTTACGTGGCGGCCATCTTTGTTAAGCGAGTCACTGATTTGAGGCAAAGACAAATTAGTGTACACGACACAAGCACTAAGTCGGTACACAGTGAAAGAATCAGTCCGAAATTGTTTTCCTGAAAGAAACCTTCTATAAATACGGTGGAAATACAGGTGAGGCTGTCGGGGAGTGGTGATTTACATATAAGAGAAGATACAAAAGTTTTTAAAAAAGGGAAGTTTATGGAGAAAGGAGACTCGAGTGGGAGTAGTGATACAGATATTATTCCAGTGAATACAGAAGGAAGGATGGCACAACAAAACTTTAGCATTAGTGCTCCTCAACCATTTTGGGCTACTGGTACCCAACCAGAAAAAAAATGGATTGAGTGGAAAGAATACTTTATAAATTACATAGAGGCTGTTGATGAGGAGAAAAAAATGAAACCGGAACAGAAAAAGAGAATTTTGTTACATTCTTTGGGAGCAATTGGTTTAAAAACGCATTCTCGTATGAGTAAAGTGGAAGATACTAATATTAATGTTTTTGAAAACTGCATAAATAACATGGATAAATATTTCGCACCTAAAGTGTGCATGGGGTGACCAGACACATGTTCTTTCAAAGGGAACAGAGTAAGACAGAAACAGTTGATGAGTGGATTGATGACCTGAAGAAGTTAGCAATTGATTGTAACTTTGGCGTTATCAATGATGAGTTGATTCGAGACCAGCTAGTAATGCATAATAATAATACGACCTTGCAGGATAGACTATGGGTAAATGGGGACGCGCCACTAGACGATGTTTTAGCCATCATGAGGAAGGCAGAGATGTCAGGCAGATGTTCTACAGTAATAAAAGAAACGGAACATGAAAAACCCCCAGGCGCGGTTTGCAAAATTTTACAACAGAACAACACCCAAACAAGGTATCAACTGAATCCGAGGGGACTAAAAGGTTATCGACAGAATCCACAGGGAAGATGGAATAGCCAACCAGCGAGGTTTCATAAGAAAGATTCTGGAGGAGAAGAAAGAAGATGTTATCGTTGTGATAGCAAAGAACACTTAGCTTTTAGCAGGACCTGCCCTGCTATTAATAAGAAATGTGGAATCTGTGGGTTGGTTGGACATTTTTCTAAAATGTGCCGCATACGTAGCAATGTAAAGTATGTTTGGGATGAAGAAGAAGTGATTGTTGAGGAGGATGAAGAAGGTTTGGAATGGGTAAAGAATGTAAGAGGTATTTGTGTCATCAACATATCTGATGAGGCACTAGTGTGGTGTATTTATTATGGGTACTGTACCGATCCCCCTGTTTCTGACCCTTGTCTGGTTAATAATTAACTAGCAGCCATTCAACTGCACAGAAATCCGTTATCTGATTAGCCACACAACGGCACAGAAGCCCGTTATCTGATTAGGTCATAGCGCATGCCATCGCATTAGGCAAGCACTATTCCTCCAGCCCCCTAATAGGCATACGGTGTTCTCAAAACAAATCAAACCTACCACGATCTGGGAAATCCCCACAGCCATTGTTTTGATTTAGCCGAGAACTTCAGTAAAGAATGTGCGAACGATCAAATTCGTATGACATCCTTATTGACGTATTTATGTCCATCCTTACGTCAATCCCGGCACCTTTCAGGTATAAATAATACCGACATTGCCTTAAGCAAACACACGAGGTGGTGACAAGATTGGAGCAGCGAGACTTGCCGACGAGCCCAGCTGACAGCGAAGCCCACAGACGCTGCCCCTCCTTTCTGACGCGCTGAGAGAGAGACGCTGCCTTTTCTCCTGCCGAGAAATCCAGCTCCGGCGCTTCCAAGCAGCCCTCGCAGGCAGCTGGAATATCAAGACCTGAGATAGAGATACCAGCCCTCCAGCCTTCTAAACTCCCAGGTACTGAACTGAATCATCCTTTGTAGAAAATTCTTGAAGCAGACCCTTGGCAAAACAAACTTAACTTAAACTGCTACTTATCTACTCCCGCCACGTATTAGGCTTAGGTCAGGTACATTGGGGTAGGCGTAGTTAGAAGCACCAGTTGAGTATGATTAGTCAATGTATATATGTATGTATCTATTTTATCCATTTTAAGTATCATATGGCTAAGAAACCATATCAATGCTTTTACAGTATTATTTTATAATTCTGTTATTACTGTATGCACTTTACTTAACTCTAAGTATTGCAATAATAGCGATTCATTTCTCTTGTATGAGAAAAGAGACTGATCAATAAATAACATCTTTTTATTGAACACGCCCGTCTCTTCCTTTTCTCTACAATCTGGTGAAACTAAGAATGCACTGAACTGACTGAGTAAAATAAGTTGTCTTTTGTTTTCACACAACTTCAGAGATACACTCTTGATTAGGGGAGAGCAAAGTTGTCATGTTCTATGGTTGTCAGAAACTAAATCCTTTCTTGTCTATCCAAGGAAGTTAAACTCCTCCTTGTCTATTCGAGAAAGTTTCTAGTGAACTCTGAGCTAGCTGGCAAACACTAAACTTTAAGTCTAATATCGACAGTAGAAGACCTAGTTAACCTCTGTCCTACGTCTATACTATTGAAGATATTATTCCAATGCGCAAAGCCTATCGGGATGATAGGAACTACACTACATGGCGCCCAACGTATTTGGATGGGCGATAAATCTAACGTAAGACATTAGAGTAACTCAGTCGTGCTTTTTCACACAGACCCCTTTTCCCCATAACACTCCAAAGACGTCTGGAGTGGGTGAAAGGTTAAATCCGCCAAACTTAGTAGGAGGAGACTCCTATGTATGGTTCTTGGTTTATTCAACGTTGAAGGATACACTGTTCCAAAATATTGTGCATCTAATCTTTGTTTCCATAGAAACCTGATCTGCAAATAAATAAAATAACCTTCTTGACATTAAAATGTCACTAGAAGAAGAAGAAAGGGAGACAGTTAGAATAGCAGCTGAACTCCTAGAAGCTGACAATACTCTACTACAGCAAGACCCGGATGCAATACTCATCCCGGTCAACATAAGAAAATCTATAACTTTAAAACTTATAGAAAATGGGCTGACACCGAGAGGTGGTACAGTCATATTCGTAATCGAGGCACACGAATATCGGCAGACAGAGGTATTCTATTCATGGATAAACTTTCCAGCAGCAAACGCTGTAACAAAGGACTTCCACTATTACAAAATAGAGGAACCTCCAAATGAGTAGACTCCTTTCGAGGAGGTGGAAATACCACTCAAATACCAAGAGCACCTGCTCTGGTTTAATGGCGTCCTAAAACATAATAATCACATCACCAGGCTCGGTCCACTAGGTAGACCAGGAGCAACGTGGCCGGTCCTATCTGGATACACAACACATCCAGACATTGAAGAAATGTCTGCACCAGAACTTTTAGCACAGCTAAAACAACTAATTAAAATACACAGACAATTAGTCCAATATGTAATGCGGACTTCAACAGTCCAACCAGCTATTAAAATTCCACAGCTGATCCCTCACCAGGGGAACACAAATAAAATTACACCACAGAACATACAGTCCTGTCTAGGTAAAGTACCCACAAAACGGGAACAAATTCCATTCTGGTTAGCACAAAAAATCACTCAAATAGAGGCGGTATTTCCAGATACCACCCCGGTTGAGAAACACCGGATTCTGACTATCTGTCTTCCAATGGGAATCGCACCACATGTGGAGGACTGTGACACTTGGGGTACAGTCTTTGCTTCCATTTACACAAAAACACATGGTGTTCCATCCATGTCAGTAATACCAGATGTGCTAAAACAAATTCAAGATGAATACGGTCCAGAACCTGCTTTAACTCTTGGTATGAAATTACTAAAAGACTTCAAGCAGGTCTCGGCAATATTACTAGCCAATATAAAGGGAGAAGCAGAAAATGTGGCGATCCGCCAGAGGTTGAAAGAGACAGATATAGCAGACCAACCATTTGAAATTGCCAGAATCATAGAATAATCCTATGAAGAACTAGGAAGAGATAGTTTGGGTGGAAAACCGGTGAAAACCCAACTTATTGAAAAACCTGAAAAAATATTTATTAAGAATAATCTAAACACTTCAAAAAAGAGCTGGGATGGAAATAAACAATCCACTCCTAAAGAAAAAAGATTCCAGTCCAGAGGAAGGTCTCCTCAGCGGAGAGAAAGATCTCCGGACCAAGGGCACAAGTCTCCCCAGAGGGAGCCCTCTGAGAAAAAATACAACCTTAGAAATAGGGATAATCTGAAGAAACCTGATAGATATCAAGATATTGATACACGTCCCTCTCAATCTTTTCAGACTTCCTCGCAGAAATCGGAAAGGAGAGGACGATCAGAACGCAGGGAAGAGCACGTCAAGTCCAAAGTCAAGGATTCTGCTCATCAAAATAAAAAATTACAGTTTCCAAAAAAGAAGGTAGCCAGTATTAAAGTAATCAACCATGCCGAGAATACTGAGGACACAGCTGAAAAACGGAGAATGGGCTCAGACAATGCTAGACAGCGCAGCAGAAGTGAGCATAGCTCGCAAGATCCTTATGAATCATCTGGAGACAGTGGACACGAATGAATACATTCAGATGGAAACTGCAGATACCAGAGTTAGCAAACCTCATAAAATATATGAAATAACATTGCGTATAGAGGGGGATAAGACTAGGAAAATAAGGGGTCTCTTTTGGGATAATCTCTCCAAGGGCTATGATATCCTTCTAGCTGAAAGAGACTGGCCACCAGAGTTTGTCAGGGAGTGCCCTCATGGCGAAGAAATAATTATGCCTGCCTTCTCAAATCATATTCCAATTCATAAAAAATATACACTTGCAAGAAAGTGGGCAGTAGGCCAAGCTCCTGCATTATATAAAAACCATGTGGGATGGGATGAGGACTCTCCTCCTCACAAAATCCAGTTAAAATCACAACCTACTGCACAGAGGCAGTACCCAATTAAGCAAGGAGCTAGAAAACGGGTAAAAGAGATCCTAGATCAACTTGAATACCAGGGGGTGATTGAAACTTGCACCTCACAAATGAATAATCCTTTGTTTCCTGTCTCCAAACCAGACAATTCATATCGTCTTGATTTGGACTACAGACACCTTAACTCATGTTGCAAAACCTTTGCAGTACAAAACTCGCATAGTGCCGCACTAATGAATAACATAGTGCGCAAAAAATACAAAACAACATTAGACATCTCTAATGGATTCTTCTGTCAAAATATAGCACCAGAGAGCAGATATTTGACCACGGTCTCAATAAATGGCGCGCAAAAAAATTTCTGTTGTTTGCCCCAGGGGTTTAAGAATAGCCCAGGATTATTCTCAGCAAGAGTAACAGAGTTACTACAAATATATGATGATGAGGCATTATCTTATGTCGATGACATCTATCTAACAGATGATGACTTGGATACTCACTTGAAGAGAGTGAACACCATAATACTTGGGTTCGCAGCAGAGGGTTACAAATTCAACTTTAAAAAGTCAAGAATTGCCCATCTAACTGTCCTGTTTTTAGGATATGAACTATCAAGTGAAGGCAAAAGCCTGGCTGACAATTTCCTAGAGAAATGTGCTGTAATCCAAGCACCTAGAACACTAAAAAACTTACAATCAATTCTAGGTTTCCTAAATTTCGGAAGAACTTACATTATAAATTATGCAGAGAGAGTTAAACCTCTCTATGACCTTATAAAACCCGATTTTAAAAGAATCAATTGGACTCAAAAACACACAGAAATTTTGAGATCTTTACAAACAGATATGTTAGTTAAAACAAAATTACAAACACGTGACAACACACGCAACCTTGTGATTCGAGTCATCCCAGGAAGATGCGGATTCACATACCTGACCTCTAATGAGGGAGAGAAGGTACCAATAGCATACAAATCACATTTGTACACAGAAGCTGAAAAAAGGTTCAGCATTAAGGAAGACATTGTTCATGCGGTGCAAACAGCTGTAGCAAAAGAGAAATACCAAGTCGACGGTAGACAGGTTACAGTCAGAACAGCAGAATCAGCTTTTGAGGCATTAACAACACCATGTAATTTACCGACAACGGCACTGAATCCAGAATGGATACGATGGGTAAATTTGGTTGCTACAGACAAAGTAAAATACTATTTTGACCCGGAAATGAAAGAATTAAAATATCTAGAATATGAGAGAGAATACCCTCTGCCAATCGACATTCTGCCTTTACGACAGTACGCCTGTGTAATATATACAGACGGACATGCTCAACCCTCTGTTTGGGGAGAGTTGGCTTACAACGCCACATGCAAAATTGTAAAAGAAGTGTGGCGCGGAGGTAAATTAAGACCTCTACTTACAAAAACACACTCAGTGGAAAATAATTCAGAACAACAAACTGAAATAATAGCGTTAAAAATGGCGCTAGATAATGCCGATCGCAAATTCCCGACACTTATAGTGTGCGATTCGTATTACTGCGTCAAATCATACAATAATGATTTACAGAAATGGATTCAAAACGGTTACAAAGATGACACAGGTGCAACAATAAAGCAAAAAGTGCTTTGGGAACAAGTAGTTCTTTTACAGAAAGAACTACCAAAAACTCACGTGATACACTCACTGAGTCATCAGCGTGATGGCGTTCACGTTGCAGGGAATTCATTGGCTGAGACAGCCACAGCGGTAGCAACTAAATCGGCTTCCGTAGCTACAAAAAAGCGTGCAGTAAAATACATTGACGGTGAAACTGTGCTGGCAGTAAAAACGTCATCAAAAGGCGACTGCTCTGCACTACCGATCAATTATCCACTCAATTATACATACATAATCGATGCAAACTCCGTTCCTTTTGCTCGAATCCCTGGAGTGGGGGATAGAGTAATTCCAAACATGGACAGGAGAGGCTTGTTAATAGCAGACGCACATATGGGTGAGGGTCTCAGACACCTTAAGCTAAAAGATTCTCTGGAAGAATTACAATCAGTGTACTGGTGGCCAGGCATGAGCCTGCATCATCACATTTTTGTAAAAAACTGCCCAGACTGCAACAGGGATCGCAGTGGCGAGAGAAACGGTTTACTACCATGGCGTTTCACTCCAGAAGGTATCAAATCAACAAAAAAACCGAACCCAGTATGAAAACGCGTCGTATTAACATGAAGAGACTATTTTCACTTATAATGTAGACCCCAACTTTCGGCTGACGCCAGAACTGTTATAAAAGATTTGCGAGTCTATAATGGCATATACGCAAGAAGCATGTTACGTTCTGACCAAAATCTTCACTCTAGCTCTAAAAACAGCTTATGGGGGGTGCCTGGCCAGAATGAACAATGCATTGCGGGACTCTTCTCACTTCCTTCCTGAGGGAAACGGGATGGTGTAAAGAAAAAACCAAGGCATAAAGCAATCTATAACAGCAAAGGTATTAGGTTCGGGAGCTGGGTGGGTCAAACATTTAATAAGTGTCCAACGTAGTCTAAATAACCTGCCAAGAAATTCTCTGAAAGGACTCAGTCCGTACGAACTATTGTGTGGGACTAGAATGTTAATCCAGGACTTAGATAGTCAGACTTCAGTGGTTAAAGAAAAATACTTTGATATCAAAGATCGCTTGGCTATTTTACAGGACTTAAATGAAACAAGAAAAGACCTGAGCAACATAAAGTTGAAACAGCAGCCAGCAACCACTGAAGAAAAACCACCTGTCCCAGCAAGGCCTGTCTGGATTCCAAAAGTCGGGGATCTGGTCAGAGAAAAGATCGCGGTAAAGAAGGAATTTGGGCCTTCTTACAGAAAAGCAGTTCCTGTCTTGTCTATCAACGGGACAAGATCAGTAGTACTACCGCCCCTTGCTGGTAAAAAGGAGAACCGAGTCATATCCATCGACCTGGTTAAACCACAATCATGTGGCCGATAACAAATAGTAGGCCAAGTGGACTCCCAAGAAGTAGCAGAACACCAAAGTTTGCTACATCCACAGAGGTTCAAACTGAAAGATTGATCACATTTGGAAAATCTACAGTGAAACAACAAGGACTATGCAACAAAGCAATGGAACTTGAACCTCTTAAAACCCAAATCAAAGCTTTTCATCAAGAAACAACTACCTACGATGATGTAACTACAGAGTTTTCTAATGAAACAAAGCAAAAGCCAAAAGCAAAAAGTAATCCAGAAGCAATTGGAACAATTGACAGAACAGCATCCGGCTACTTCATCAACTTCGATGATTTTTCAGAAGAACAAAGCGAACCAGAAGTACAGCCATCAACAAAAACTTTTAAAGACAAAGAAAAGGAACTTTTTCATCAACTAAAGAGAACCTATCTGACTTCTCCATGGATTGAAATTTGGGTGACATTAGGTGCATTTATACTCATACTTTGGCTCATCATGGTACTATGCTTGGGACATTTCATTGAGGGAAAATATGCTAAAATGGACACAGCAAGCCAGAAAATCAACTTGGTCCTTAAACCACACACAACTTAACACGTCAAGAAAAGAGAACTTTCTTCAGTGAACTTCACAGCCAACCCTATACCAGGCGGTGTAGCATGGGACAATACTGATTATGAAATCTATGGCCCGGTTGAAATCCTGAAGTATCCTCACCAATTTAAGATCTCGTTAAGTGACTTTGTAAAACCAAGCACATTTGCTGATGATTGGGACTTTGAAAGTATTAATGATATGATGTCTGACCTAGTAATGTCTGCTAAATTTACAGAACATGGTTATTTGCAGGGTTCATCTAATTATGATCAAATGTTCTGCTATAACCACTATGGTAACCATTATCTCCATAAATCTGCACAACCTAGAAATGTTTTAAATTATAACCAATGGGAACATTGTGCTACTCCACCAAAGGGTAGTTCCAAAACATTTTATGATAAATATTCATACTTTTCAGGGTTTAACACAAGTAATGCAGAAACATTTTATTTCAAATTGTCAAATAAGACGGGTATGAAGACCATGCTTACCAACACAAAATTGATATATTCAGATTCATTTTTTGAGCAAATGAATACATTTGGTTTTGATTTCTGGAACAGTAACATTGAAACAAAAACTGTTTGGGGTACAAAAGATTGGCAAGTACAAGGTATAGAATCATTGTTCAGAGCCTCCATGATCCCAGAACAAATTATATTTTTGAATGACACTATTCAACAAACTACCTGTCTTGGCTTAGCCAAAATCAAAGACTTAAACAAACCGTCTATTCCAAAGCCAACAACGAACAGTAATAGCTCTATAGATGCTGAGATAGACGTAAACCATATTTTAAACCAAAACAGAACACATCCTGATTGGAAACAATGGTTGATCTGGCCAACAGACACAAATAACTGTCAAGACAGATTCCTGAACAAAATACAGGGGTTCAAATTGACCAGGCCAGACCCTAGATATTCCCAAAGACAACATCCAGGGATAGTAACTACTTACAGTGTGGGCAAGCTCTGCCTTCAATGGCTACAAACATCCACACTGGCAGAAATTAAGCAACACCTAACTTTACTTCAAGAAGGTGCTGACTTGCGTGATTTCAGTATGGGACCACGCAAACAGCGTCAAAAACATTTCATAGCGGCCTCTATATATGCAGCTTACAATGAAGTTTGGAAAGTAACTCAAATTGAGACAGCAGAAAAAATACGGGAAATTGACCGTATTAATTTGGAAAAATCACTTTCTGTTGTGGACAATGGGTTAATGACTCTGTCCTCCAGAATATATTCACTGGACAGTATTGTATCTTCAGCAATCGATATAATATCGCAAGACTTACTGATGTTACAACACGGTCAGTCCCAATTGCGTTCTGTTGTACAGCTTGGCTGGACGTTACAAAATCTGCGTTCAGGCTATGTGCCTTGGCGTTTAATCAACACAACGTCACTATTTAATATCTTTAACCTTACTGATAAACAAATCAGTTTGGCACAGAAGGGTGCTGACTATACAATTCTGAGCATTGAAAAACTTGAGAGATTACCATTGACAATGTCAGAACGACCTGTCATTGAATGGATAATACATGGGATAATAAATATTCCGATAACAACTTTCCAGTTTCAATACTGCCAAAAATATATACAGGCAGGCCAGTATGAAAGGTTGGGTAAAGGATACATTAAGTCAACATGGAACTTGCCCTATACACACGCATGTGTTAGTAATAAAGGACAAAGTGTGTTCCTTAGTGGCAATAATTGTGAAAAGTCACTAAGCGGTACACTTTTGTGTCAGGGTATTAGTTTACATGGAGCATGTGAAGGGAACTCAAATAACCTTTCATGTCACCAGCTAGGCACACCTGCAACACAAATAGAACCATTCTTTAAGAGACTCTCGAATGGGAGTTACATTCTAATTGTAGATCGCAGATGTTGCAGTCTGCTGCCCGGAAAACCTTATCTCATAACAGTGACTAGGAAGGTCAGGTGCTGTGAACGAGTATTGTACCCGAACGATGCCCGAGACAGGGAGGCAAGGTTGTGGCCCAGTTTGAAAATTTCTTCTATTCAAATTGATACTTTAAGCAGAATGAAGACAGTGCTCCTACAGACGCCAACCATGTTATCATCATCAAAAGAAACATATGATCTCCAAGTTGCAAGGACAACGGCTGAGATTCATTCACTGTTATCAACCAATTCCCCCATACATTTCTCAGAAATACTGAGCGAAATCTTAAATATTTCTGATACAAGCGGAATCGCGAGTGTATTTAAGACAGTGTTTTCAGGAGCTTTAACCCCATTCAAAGCCATCCTGGGTATTTTTCCTGAATTTGTCCATTCCATCTTTGGCGGACTTCCTCTCCTTTTGGGACTAGTGGCAGGCATCCTATTTTTGATCCTGTTACATCGCTATGGCAAACCACGTCACAGACAAGACACCAGCGATAATGGAAGAAACAATCCGAGCTATTGGCTACCGGGACCGCATAACTAAAGTCCTTGGACTAGCACGGCTACGAGATTTGAACATGACTTGGTTTCTTTCATTCAGACCGATGTGGCAAAGTTGTGTTATGCCTGTATGAAGGTGCTTGCTATGCGGCGAAGAATGCGTGTTGGACACCTGTCTGACACTACAATCGGATGTGCCAATGGACGCAGAGACTTTGTTGGGTCCGGTAACGGCTCATGCATTGTGCTGTCCCCAGCGGCTACCAATCCTGATGACGGCATTCGTGGAGACTTCAGCACTACGATTGAAGAGTTGTGAAGTTCAAGATCAAAGCAGCATCGATCAGATACAACCTTCTGTCAGCTATGCTGATCGAAACATCAATGAAGGCAATCATGCTCATGAATGCATGTTACAAAATTTACCCGAGTTAGTGGAACTTTCACAAGAAGCAGTTGACAGTTTTTTCGAAAGTCTCAACAATATGATGTTTTCACCAGAGCAGAAAGAATGACTTTGAACAAACTAGCACACGGCGTTCCATACACCCTGTATTTGGCCTTCAACCTTGAAAAAACAGCAAAAGAAATTTTCTCACCAGTTTTTACAGAGAGCGAGACATTTTTCCCCTTCCATTCCAAAATATTTACGAATTATTTTTTGGGGCACTTATCTTCTGCTTAAAGTAAGACTATTCTTAGAGAACAAAATTTCTATATTTAGCTACTCAAGACACATTAGCTACCCTCTAGCATGTTCACGAGTATTATGAATTTGTGATGAGATGGTCTCGACTTTTTCTTCTGTATTAAGAGCCATTTCATGTGTAATTTCCGCATTTCATTCATGCTTATTTCAAAATATGCGTTTAGATTTAGCATTTATTATACTGCTTGAAGTGCATATAGTAATTATACTCATCTTTTCGTGTATTTCGCATTTCCAAATTTCATTATGCAAATGATTGTATTTTGGGGTGGTTCGGTATACACATGCACTACTAGTATGTTTACTATGCCTAGACTTGTAAATATGGACATAGACTACGTGGAGTGGGTGTGGTGTATTTATTATGGGTACTGTATCGATCCCCCTGTTTCTGACCCTTGTCTGGTTAATAATTAACTAGCAGCCATTCAACTGCACAGAAATCCGTTATCTGATTAGCCACACAACGGCACAGAAGCCCGTTATCTGATTAGGTCATAGCGCATGCCATCTCATTAGGTAAGCACAATTCCTCCAGCCCCCTAATAGGCATACGGTGTTCTCAAAACAAATCAAACCTACCACGATCTGGGAAATCCCCACAGCCATTGTTTTGATTTAGCCGAGAACTTCAGTAAAGAATGTGCGAACGATCAAATTCGTATGACATCCTTATTGACGTATTTATGTCCATCCTTACGTCAATCCCGGCACCTTTCAGGTATAAATAATACCGACATTGCCTTAAGCAAACACACGAGGTGGTGACAAGATTGGAGCAGCGAGACTTGCCGACGAGCCCAGCTGACAGCGAAGCCCACAGACGCTGCACCTCCTTTCTGACGCGCTGAGAGAGAGAGACGCTGCCTTTTCTCCTGCCGAGAAATCCAGCTCCGGCGCTTCCAAGCAGCCCTCGCAGGCAGCTGGAATATCAAGACCTGAGATAGAGATACCAGCCCTCCAGCCTTCTAAACTCCCAGGTACTGAACTGAATCATCCTTTGTAGAGAATTCTTGAAGCAGACCCTTGGCAAAACAAACTTAACTTAAACTGCTACTTATCTACTCCCGCCACGTATTAGGCTTAGGTCAGGTACATTGGGGTAGGCATAGTTAGAAGCACCAGTTGAGTACGATTAGTCAATGTATATATGTATGTATCTATTTTATCCATTTTAAGTATCATATGGCTAAGAAACCATATCAATGCTTTTACAGTATTATTTTATAATTCTGTTATTACTGTATGCACTTTACTTAACTCTAAGTATTGCAATAATAGCGATTCATTTCTCTTGTATGAGAAAAGAGACTGATCAATAAATAACATCTTTTTATTGAACACGCCCGTCTCTTCCTTTTCTCTACAATCTGGTGAAACTAAGAATGCACTGAACTGACTGAGTAAAATAAGTTGTCTTTTGTTTTCACACAACTCTAGAGATACACTCTTGATTAGGGGAGAGCAAAGTTGTCATGTTCTATGGTTGTCAGAAACTAAATTCCTTCTTGTCTATCCAAGGAAGTTAAACTCCTCCTTGTCTATTCGAGAAAGTTTCTAGTGAACTCTGAGCTAGCTGGCAAACACTAAACTTTAAGTCTAATATCGACAGTAGAAGACCTAGTTAACCTCTGTCCTACGTCTATACTATTGAAGATATTATTCCAATGCGCAGAGCCTATTGGGATGATAGGAACTACACTACACTAGAAGGGAAACCTTTATGTAAAGTGTCTTTTGGTGGTGTAGTGGTGGAAGTATATGCAGATTCTGGATCTCCTTATACGATTGTAAATGAAGAGGTTTTGAAAAAATATTTTGTAGGAAAGTTAGGGGATCAATTGAGTGCGTCTGATATCTGTCCAGTTGGGTACACAGGGAAGAAAATTGAAATGTTCGGTTATAGAAGGCTCACATTTTTATTTAAAGGGAGGGACACAAGGGGGAAGTTATATGTGTCCAAAGTGGGACCATCAGTTTTGGGATGGTGGGATCAGAAAAATTTAAGTATTATTTTGGATGCCAACAGTGAAGAGAAAGTGTTGGTCATGGATGAAGAAAGCAAATTGAGTGATGTTTTGTACAAAGAATTTTCCGGAGTGTTCAGTGCTGTATTGGGGAAGTTGAGGGGTTTTGAACACAAAATACGACTCACAGCCAATGCACAACCAAAAGTACACAAAGTTAGACCCGTGCCAATGTTAATTAGAGAAGAAGTAAAAGGAGAATTACAGGGACTTTTGAACAAAGGGATTATTGAAGAAATAGAGGCCTCTGAATGGATCAGTCCAATTGTCGTCGCACGGAAATCTAATGGAAAGATCAGTTTGTGCATAGATTTACGCCATCTCAACAACAACATTGTGATAGAAAAGTTTCCTTTACCTAAGATCAACGAGATGGTATCATCATTTAAAGGTGCAACATGGTTTTCAACCATAGACTTGTCTGCTGCATACCATCAGATAGAGTTAGAAAGCGAGTCTAGATATCTAACAGGTTTTATCACACCCTTCGGGTGTTATCAATTTAAACGAATGCCATTTGGATTAGCGGCGGCAGCGGCGGTATTTCAGAGATTGATGTATAGATTATTGGGGAACATGAAAATGATTGCATTTTTCCAGGATGATATTTTAGTGGCAGCCAAAGACAAAGTGGAACATGACTCCAAATTAAGACAGGTTTTAAGTATTCTAGAAAAGGCAGGACTGACAATAGAGTTATCAAAATGTAAGTTCTGCAAAAGAAGTGTTTCTTATTTAGGGCATATTATAAGTGAGGAAGGAGTGAAACCCAAACCAGCCTTAATTGAGAACATTGTGAATTCAGGAGCACCAAGCACTAAAGAGGAGATAAGAGCGTTCCTAGGAATGGCAGAGTATTGCGCGAAATTTGTAAAACATTTTGCATCAAAGGTGTTTAACATTCGGAGTTTGCTTAAGAAAAATGTGAAGTTTGTTTGGACGAAAGAATGCCAGGAGGAATTTGACAAAATTAAAGTGGATTTACAGAGTGTTAATGCTTTGGCGAGTTTTGATCCCAATGTGGAATGTTTATTGACAACAGATGCGAGCGACAAGGGCATAGGTGCAGTTTTATCCCAGAGAGATTCAATGGGAAAAGAAGTAATAATTCTTTTTGCTTCTAGGGCGCTTTCCCCAGCTGAAGTCAGGTACCCTAGCATTGAAAGGGAAGCATTGGCATGCGCGTGGGCACTGGAGCATTTTAGAGCCTTCGTGTGGGGCAAACCAGTGACTATTAGGACTGACCATCGACCATTAGTAAAAATGTTGTCATCGGATGGCATTTCTGGAGCTTCAGCTAGGATGGCGAGATTGTCTATGCGAATGAAAGAGTTAATTTATGAGATGGTTTATTTGCCAGGAAGGGACAATGTAGTTGCAGATTGCTTATCTAGGTTACCATCTCCACTTGAAGAATGTGTGGATGATCCCTGGGGTAATGTCAATATTGCTTTAATTCATGATTCAGGTGTTCCTGCTATTAGTAATAGAGAGTGGTTGGAGGAACAAGACAAAGATTTAGAACTTAAAGAGGTTAGGAAATATATATGCAAAGGATGGCCAAGACAATGTTTTATAGAAGGGAAATTTAGAGCTTTTTGGGAGGTAAGGATGGACTTATCTTTAGAAAGAGATATACTTTTCAGAGGTGACAGAGTTATTCCTCCAGCTTCCTTAAGAAGGAAAGTTTTAGAGCTATGTCATGAGGGACATTTTGGTACTGGGAGAAGTAAAATGGTGGTGAAAAGCATGTTTTGGTGGCCAGGTGTGGATAAAGACACGGAATTATTTGTCAGGAATTATGAAGTGTGTAGTTCTGCGGACAAGACCCGTAGAACTTTAAAACCCTGCATGAGTGAAGGACTTATTCCAGAACTTCCATGGGAAACCATTGCTGTGGTCATCATTGGGCCAATTGGTGAGATGATAGAGTTTGGATTGGTGGCTATTGATTTATTTACAAAATGGCCTATTGTGAGATTTGTGGAAAAGGCAGATACATGTAGTGTGTTGAAACTTTTAGACAAGATTTTTGTTATGGAAGGTTTACCGGTCTGTATCCTTACAGATAATGGGGTACAGTTTTTGTCACACATGGCTAGTGATTATTTCCAGAAATGTGGTGTTAAACACAAGACAACTGCATTGTACAATCTCAGTGGAAATGGCACTGTTGAGAGATTCAATAGGGTGATTAAAGGAGTTATTCAAGCGGCGGTTAACAAAAATTTGGATTGGAAAGTCCAAGTACAAAAAGCTGTTTGGTCTTACAGGATTACAGCGCAAACAGGAACAGGTTTGTCACCTTTTGTTATGATGAGAGGGAGGTTACCAAGAAGCAATTTCAATCCAGGTTGGTTGTTGGGAGGAAATGTTAAGCAATGGTCTCCAACAGAAGTAAAGAATGACTTGGAGTTACTTCATTCTAAAAGTAAAGAGTTTTATGATAGACACTATGGCACTAAAAGTGTGAATGTTAAAATAGGTGATTGGGTACGAGTTAAGAAACCTTTTAAAGTGCCAAAAGGTGAAAGTCGTTTTGATCCACAAAAACAAGTCATTGAAGTTTTGAGAAATGCTGTTAAATTGAGTGATGGGAAAGTATGGAATATGAAAAGTATTGCTTTTAGTCAAGATAAATCTGAGGAGGGTGATGGAGGTATCACAGATAATCAAAATATGTATGATTGGATGGAAGACCATTTTGAAAACAGTTGTCTGCAAGCACAGTTTGCTGATTCTGAGGGAATACTGATGCGACCATGCGTGATTCACTTGTTGTGAGTCGACCTTCTTGTGAAGAGGGGGGAAGTGTTACTGGTCAAAGTAATTGTGATATCAATGGTGATTCCAATAATTCCACAAGTATTTCTAGTGATCCCAGTTTTGTTGAGTGTGGTAATGGTAAAAGAATTTCTACATTACCTTGTAGATTCAAGGACTATGTCATGAATTGATCGTAAATTGTTCACACATATGTTTTCTTTAATTCATTACTTCTTTTCTATTGTTTTTTTATTTCGTTTTTTTTTTTTTTAATTGTTGAAGGGGGGGATGTGTTATGTTGTTCTTTATTATGTATCTTTAAGATGCATGCCTCGTGGTAGGAATGCTGTGAGGTATTTAGAATATAGAATGTGCATCGGAAGTAGAGTGGAGCGGTTGCAGAGAAGTAAGGCTGCCTTGTAGCTGCTCCCTGGCACTCACCTGTTTTTCTTATATTTCCACAATAAATTTGATCAATACCAACGATTGACTACTTCATTACACAAATCAACTACCAATCTGGTTGTTGTGGCACCAAACTAGGAATACAGTGCGGCTGGCACCATGTCTACCCAGTCCTAATATTAGTCATGATTATATTCTGAATGGTGTTTTGCCAGTTTTAAAACTGGGCAGGGCTGTCTGTCACTTGACCATAACATTTTATCAAACAGGAAAAGTAGGATATTTTCTGTAAATTGACTGGCATAGTCTATTGTGAGCAAATAGAGAGATACACCTCACTCCATCCAAACATGGGTAGCACCACAAACAATTGTGTTTGTTAAAATGTATCTCACATATATGTGTGGATCCCTAAAATATGTTCAATTAATATTTTCCAAAATTCTGCATGGGTGAATGGCACAGATACACTGAAGCCTGCAGTAGATACTGTTGGACCTGGCCCTTTCTGCAGGGTCATCGCCAAACATTTTGCCTTTTTCCTCCCCATTTTGCTGAATTCATTTTTTTTGCTTTACTATCCTGGGCACCTTACCACTGGTAACCAGCACTAAAGTGCTTGTGCGTCTCTAATTAAAACATGATAACTTTGGCTTGTCCACAATTAACATATTTCATTTACTTATACGTCCCTAGTAAAGTGCACCCGGTGTGCCCAGGGTCTGTAAATTAAAAGCTACTAGTGGGCCTGTAGCACTGATTGTGTCACTCACTTTGCAGCCCTTTAAACATCTCAGACCTGCCATTGCAAAGCCTGCTTGTGCAGTTTTAAACTACTATGTCGACCTGCCACGTTAGCCTTCTTTCCAGGGCAAAACCTTCCTTTTTAATACATATGTCACCCCTAAGGTAGGCCCTAGGAAGCCCCAAGGGCAGGGTACAATGCATTTAAAAAGTTAGACATGTACTTTAAAGTTTTACCTGTCCAGGTAGTGAAAACTGTTAAATTCCTTCTTCAGGCCCTAATTTAGGGTGTGTGTTTCTTACTTACCCTGACTAGGATTGTGGTTCCTGCTTGGACAGGGTATATACTTCTTTCAACCAGAAACACAATTTCTAACAGATATATTTCATTTTTGCTGGCTATGATTCAGACGTTTAATACATTGATCTGCATAGAAATGCTTTCCATTCATAGCCAGGTAGTCATCTTCTTCTGAGATATGGTATTTTCCTACAAAATCATGCCTTTAGTCCAATGTACTTAATTGAAATGGTCTTGCTGTAGTAGCGTTCTGAAATCAGGGGAACCTGGTTCGAATTGAACAAAGTTATGAGAGGGTTTGGAGAGGGATGTCTACTATATGTTCTGCATTATTTTGGGGCATTTGCTTGTGTTCATTCTTAGGCATTATGTTGTTCCAGGATTCATGCAATAGCTGTGTAAGCTTGACAGTTACAGGGTATGCTTTGGCACAGGTGGATACTGGTGTTCACCCTCAGCACAGCTCTAGGTGACTTTGCCAATTAACACTAAGCTGGTGTTCACCCTCAGCACAGCTCTGGGTACTGTGCCAATTAACACTAAGCTGGTGTTCACCCTCAGCACAGCTCTAGGTGACTTTGCCAATTAACACTAAGCTGGTGTTCACCCTCAGCACAGCTCTAGGTGACTTTGCCAATTTACACTAAGCTTTTGTTTCACCCTCAGCACAGCTCTAGGTGACTTTGCCAATTAACACTAAGCTGGTGTTCACCCTCAGCACAGCTCTAGGTGACTTTGCCAATTAACACTAAGCTGGTGTTCACCCTCAGCACAGCTCTAGGTGACTTTGCCAATTAACACTAAGCTTTTGTTCACCCTCAGCACAGCTCTAAGTGACTTTGCCAATTAACACTAAGCTGTTAATGCACTGTTTCATATACACCTCGAGATAAAATGGCCATCAAGCGCAAACTATAATGTAATAGTAATCTTTGTCGCTGATGAAAATGTCCCATTCTGGTAGTCTCGGACACTTGACCCTAGACAAGGCCAGGATGGACACCATCACTCCTGCTGTAAGAATGGAACATCAAGCTATGGGCATTCTAACGTGACAGTATGGAAATTCAAGCCTTATCTTGTCATATAGGTAATCGTTGTTCTATAATCAAAGAGGTGGGGTTTAGATATCTTAGACTATCTGCATTTGGAGTTAATTTACCTGAATTGCTTCTAACCCAGTTCTCTGGGACCCTTATCTTGCTAGCTGCCAGTGCAAACAGCTGCCTAAACATCACTCACACTCTATCCAGCACTTTCAGCCCGTGCAATTCTTA